>NC_092047.1:80121798-80197485 GCF_003086295.3 Arachis hypogaea
TCTCCTCTCTCTTAGGTTTTTAGGATTAGGATTCCTTTTAGCTTATGGTTATTTCTTCAATCACAGGGTCAATGTTCCTTTAATTTATTTTCTACTTTTATTTATTCTATTACTTTAATTGTTATTTGTCTTTTCAATTTGGTTTATAAACTCCATGTTAGGATTGATTTTCTTAATTAATACATATTGAGTATTTCAGATTTATGATTGCTTTCTTTAATTTATGTTATTGATGCTTCTAATTAATCCAAATTATTTTCATTCGAGTAGATTTTCTTCCTTTTTGGCTTTAGTTGAGTAATTGGTGACACTTGAGTTATTAAACTCAACAGTTGATTTGGATTGTTGATTGATTTGGATCCCTCTAAAGCTAGTCTATCCACAAGAGTTGGCTAGGACTTGAGGATCAAGTTGATTGGTCCACTTGACTTTCTTTTATTTAGTAAGGGTTAACTAAGTGGGAGCAATAACAATTCTCATCACACCTGATAAGGATAACTAGGATGGGATTTCCAGTTCTTATACCTTGCCAAGAGTTTTCTTTCTAATTATTAATTTATTTCTCTTGCCATTTAAATTACTTGTTCCCTATTTTAAAAACCCAAAAATACACAATTTTCCATAACCAATAATAAATCATACTTCTCTGCAATTCCTTGAGAAGAAGACCCGAGGTTTGAATGCTTCGGTTATAAATTTTATTGGGTTTTGTTACTTGTGACAACCAAAGTTTTTGTGCGAAAGTATTTTCTGTTGGTTTAGAAACTATACTTGCAATGCGATTATTTTTATGAATTTCTTTTCTGGCAAGAATCCGATCGTCAGTCCCTACAGAGTGGAGAAAGCAGAGCCATATGGAGTCTTTCACCTACGTCATCCTTCAAGTTCCAATTGCATCAAGGTCAATGGACATCGCCTAAAGCTTTATCATGGTGAGAAAATGAAGGAACACAAAGAGCTAGAGGTTTCCTCTTGGAGGACCCACCAACAGAAGCAGAATGAGCTTGAAGACCGTCCAACTTAAGGATGTAAAAGCAAAGTGCTAGGTGGGAGACAACCCACCATGGTATGATCATTCTTTTCTCTCTTTTTAATTTCATTTAGTGACTCTTCTCATAATATCTGCATATAGTTTGCATTTGCATCTGTATATTGAACATTTGACACTTTACGCGTACGCGTCAATGATGTGCACGTGTGACCTAGGAAAATCAACGTAAAAGGGTGTCAGGCTGAAAGTTGTGCTAGCCTGGTGCGGAAACTGTGCCCATGGCACAAAGTCACTCACGTGTACGCGTCCCTGATGCGTGCGCGTCATTTTCAAGATTCTGACCACTCACGCATACGCGTCAATGACGCACACGCGTCGTATGTTATTTTGGCACACATCCCGAGATAAATAGAGAGTTGTGCGCGCGCAAGGCTACCTTCGCGCGAGTAGCACAAACACAGTCACGCGTATGCGTGACTGATGCCCACGCGTCGCCTCTCGAATTGTGCAACCCATGCGTACGCGTGGAGTATGCGTGCGCGTCGCTCGTGCAACACCACCAGATCCCTGCGCTGCCACTTTTCTTATCTTTTCTTTCCCAATCCTAAATTCTTTCTTCTTTCTCCTTTCTTTCTCTTCTTTCTTCTTTCTTCTCCATTCTTTTTCCTCTTTCTCTTTCTTTATTCTTTTGTTTTTCTTCCCCCTTCCATCATAATTTCTTCTCCTCACATTCTCCATTAAATCTCTTTATCACATTCTTCTCAAGGTTCTTTCTTTTTGTTTTACTTCTTCTCTTATTTTTTTTATTTATTTTGGCATTATTTTACTTGGTGTTAGAATTCTAATTGGGTGATTGTTTTCTTCCATAGTTGCTTGTGGATTATTTTACTTCTTTATGGAAGGGCTTGTGCTTCTAGCACGAGTCCAGCCCCATTCCAGCCCAACATACTGCCATACACCCCTTTACGTCGATTTTACAGAGCCATGCGTTCTTGTGGGTGACGCAGACGCGTGTGAGGCATTTTTTTCAAAATGACGCGACCGCGTCAGCGACACGGTCGCGTGGATCAATTTGTGCCAAAGGCACGCCTTCAGCCACGTTTTCACGCGACTCTTTGTTCAATCTTGTTTTCTTCCCAACGCACATATGACGCGGACGCGTCAGCGACGCTTACGCGTCACATGCGTTTTTCTTTTCTTCTTTTTTTTTTATGCAGGATGCAAAATGCAATGATAGTGTGGATGCTATGAATAATTCCAGGTTCAATGAAAATAGAATAAAATAAAACTCAAAAACAAACAAAACGAAATAAAATCAAAATTGAAAAAGGAACGATCATACCATGGTGGGTTGTCTCCCACCTAGCACTTTTAGTTAAAGTCCTTAAGTTGGACATTTGGGGAGTCCTTTGTTATGGTGGCTTGTGCTTGAACTCATCCAAGAATCTCCACCAATGTTTGTAATTTCAATGGCCTCCGGGATCCCAAACTAGGTGCAGAAAGCCTTCAAGCAAGTTAAAGCAAGTGACAAGGCCCCAAGAGTGTTGATTGCCAGAATGAATTCCGGGGTCCCAAACCTTGCTTTTGCACCGTCTTCTTGTTGATCATTAGTGTTCCAACTGGGTGGCAGGCAATCTGAATTCTCACTAAAGCAGCCAAACAACTTCCTAGACCCATTCAGTTGAGCTTTACACCAACCTTTGCATTTAAACTTTAAGTTTTCTACCATATTGAATCTTGCATGACGACTCCTACCACTAACCATCTTCCTCTTATGCTTAATGCCACAAAGAGCTCTAAGCTGACCATCTATTTCAAGTAAAGCATATTTAAGCGAGCTAATTAAGCTTAGAGATGAAAGATTTACCCACTTGAATGAAGGAATAGATGGTGATGGCTTTGGGGAAGAGGTCTCCAACAGCATTGGCAAGGTGATTTCCAGCTCTATTCCCTTGAGTTCTTCCTTGGCAACTTCCACCTCTTTGCAAGCTTCTTCAATTTCAACCTCTTCCTCTTGGTAGATTTCTTCCAATTCAATCTCTTCTTCATTGCTTACTAAGGGCATAGGAGGTTGTGCTTCTTCTTCTTGAATCTCCATCTCAAGTCCAATGGGAGAGGATTCAATTGTAGATAAGAATTCATTAATGATTGAATCCATCTCTTGATCATCCCCTTCAAAGTCTTCAACCATGATATGCTTTGGAGGTTGTACACCCTCCTCAACATCAATTTCAAACTCCTTAGAAGGGGGCTCTATGACTTGAGTTTCCCATGGAGGTTCCGCATCTCCCAAGTCTTCAACTACTTCTTCCTCTTCAATGATCACGGCTTCCTCCAATTGTTCCAATACAAAGTCGTGCTGCTCACTGTCCACCGGAGTTTCTAGTGTCTCCTTCATGCTACATTCTTTAGTAGATTCTCCACATGAAACCGTGGGGGTTCCTTGAGTGCTCAGATGTTGGAAAGCTAATTGATTTACTACCTCGGTTAAGGCAGTCGCTAATTCCAGTACATTCCTTTTCATCTTCGCTTGCCCTTGAAGAATACCACAAAGGATGTCATCCATTGGAGATTGGGGTGGATATGAGGGTTCATTATTTTGGAGAAAGGGTTCATAATAGGAAGGTGGTTGTTCTTGATAAGGATATGGAGATGGTGAATATTAAGGTGGTGGTTCTGGGTGTGGTTCATATGGTGGTTGGTGTGGTGGATATAGGTTAGGGTCATATGGTGGTGTTTGGTGGTAAGGGGCTTGTGAGTATGGTGGTTCAAAATTACATGGTGGAGGAGGTTCATAGGTATTTTATGGTGGGTGTTGATTGCCACGAAGAGGTCCACCATAACCATTGTCTTGGTACGCATCATAGAATGGTTTTTGATAGTGCCTTGGAGGTGGTTGTCGCCAAGAGGGTTGATCAATTCCTTGTGGCTCCTCCCATCTTTGATTGTCCCATCCATGACCCAGGCGTTCATTGTAATCTCCTCTTCCTGTAACATGATTGTAACCAAACTCATAGCCAAAGGGGTGAGAATTCATAGTAGCTAATAAAAATTAAAAACAAAAACAAATAAACAAGCAAAGGAAAATAAAATAAAATAAAATAAATAAGAAAAAGATTTTGAAATTTAAATTTTTGAATTTGAAAATTAAATTTTGAATTTTAAATTTTGAAATTTGAATTTTGAAAAAGTCAACAATATAAGATAAAGATTTGAAAAATATTTAAATTTTGAAAAGGTTTGATTTTTAAAATTTTGAAATTTAAATTTTGAAATTTGAAATTTGAATTAAATATTGAAATTTGAAATTTGATTTTTTTGAAATAAGATAAAATAAGATTTTGAAAAAGATATGATTTTTGAAAAAGATTTGAATTTTGAAATTTAAAACTAAGATAAGATAAGATAAAAATTTTAAAATAAAAATCTGAATTTTTTTTTTGAAAAAATCAATTTAAAAGTAAATATTTACAATAACCAATAATAAGGCACACGTTTGCAATTCCCCGGCAACGGCGCCATTTTGACGATCAGAATTTTCTATCGGTAAAGAAATTCACAAGAATATAATCGAGTTGTAAGTATAGTTTCTAAACCAACAGAGAATCCTTTCGTACAAAAGTTTGGTTGTCACAAGTAACAAAATCCAATAAAATTTATAACCGAAGTATTCAAACCTCGGGTCGTCTTCTCAAGGAATTGCAGGAAAGTATGATTTATTATTGGTTATGTAAAAAGATATATTCTTTGGTTTTTCAAATAAGGAGCAAGTAGTTTGAATGACAAGAAAATAAAATAATAATAATAAAATCTCTTGGCAAGGTATGAGAACTGGAAATCCTTTCCTAGTTATCCTTATCAGATGTGATGAGAATTGTTTATTGCTCCCACTTAGTTAACCTCTAACTATGAAGGTAAGTTAAGTGAATGAACTAATTTGATCCCTCAAGTCCTAGTCTTTCCTTTGGAAAGGCTAGAGTTATTGGAACTCAAATTAATCAGCAACTCCCAATTTCATCCACTGCTTTATTTGATAACTCAAGCGTCACCAATTATTTAACCAGAGTCAAAAGAGAAAATTCTAAATTATTTATATCATAAATAAAAGAAACAAATCATAGATATGAAAATACCTCAAATTATATTAAATAGAATATTCAAATCTAACATGAAAAATTTCATAAATTAAATTGAAAAAATAAATAAAGGGAACATTGACCTGGAACTCAGAAAAAATTGTAAGTTGAAATAATAAGAAATCCTAATTCCTTTAAGAGGAATCCTAATCCTAAATCCTAAGAGAGAGGAGAGAGCCTCTCTTTCTAAAAACTACATCTAAACCTAAGATTATGAATTATAAAAGCATGATGAGTTGTGTGATGAATGGATGCATTCTCTCACTTTATAGCCTCTAATCTGTGTTTTCTGGGCCGAGAACTGGGTCAGAAACAGCCCAGAATTCACTGGTTTCGAATTCCAACACGCTGGTTTTTCGTCACTGCGATGTGTCCGCGTGGATCATGCGTTCGCATCACTTATCGTCAAAGAAACTATGGCATATTATATATGAAATCGAAGCCCCGGACGTTATCTTTTCAACACAACTAGAACCGCATCATTTGGACCTTTGTAGATCAAGTTATGACCGTTTTAGTGCGAGAGGGTCAGGCTGACAGCTTTGCAGTTCCTTCAATTTCTTGTATTCCTTCCACTTTTGCATGCTTCCTTTCCATCCTCTGAGCCATTCCTACCCTATAAACTCTGAAAACACTTAACACATATATCAAGGCATCGAATAGTAATAGGAGAGGATTAATAATTAGCAATTTAAAGGCCAAAGAAGCATGTTTTCAATCATAGCACAAAATCAGGAAGGAAATTGTAAAACCATGCATTTTGTATGAACAAGTGTATGAAAGATTGATAAAATCCACTCAATTAAGCACAAGATAAATCATAAATAGTGGTTTATCAGTAGGATTAATATGGTTAAGTGGACTTAGTAAATTAGATCTTTGATTAGCTCAAGTATCCCACCTAATCCTATATTAACCTATTTACTTAAAAGAGAACAACCTAACTTCCCATTCATTTCTTTTTTTACATTCACTCATGTATCTTCTTTCTAATTCACACACATATGCATCCTTTCTTTACATTCTTATTGTCATTTCTTTTATTTTCTTTTCTTTTTTCTCTTTTTCTTTTCTTCTTTTTTTCAAAATTATATACAGCAAAATTTCCCTTTTCTTTCATAAAAAAGAGATGCATATATTTTAAGTAAAAATGCAGAGTGTTTACCCATTCTTCCAAATATTCTCAATGAAAACCCAAAGCAACTTTCTGCCAATGTTTCCCACAAATTCCTCCCAAACTTTATTAACACACACTCCTCAACCCAAGCTAATCAAAGATACAATTTATGGACAATATTGGTTTTTCGCTTAGGGCCAATAATGTGCTTAAAATTAGAACAAAATGGGAATTAAATGTTCAAAAGTGATTTACAAAGGTAGATATAAAGGTTGGCCATATGGGTTAGTGAGTTCAATTTCAACAATGACCTCAATCATACTAAATACATTCAAAATATCAAATATAGGAGATAAAGATTCAAGCAAATCTAAGATCACAATCATGAAAGGAGTATAACACACAAGAACAAAATTTTATGGTTGAAAATGTGCAACCATCCAATTAAAGCTCAAATCTCACTTGGTACTTCGTTCTTGCTCTTTTCTTTGTTCCAAAAGAAGAATATTTCAAGCAAGCTCAAAAACAAGTTTTCAAATCTAATCAATGGAATATCCTAAAAGTGATTTCTTGAAAATTCCTTGTTGTTATTACCAATTATTTCCTATACTAGGCAACATGCAAATATTTACTACTATAAAACTATAAGCAAGCTAAGATATATATAAAAGCAAACTAAGCAAAGTGCAGTGTCATGCTATACTAACAAATATTCACAAAAACATAAGTACTAAAAACTAGGAAATAGTACAAAGTGTTGAGAAAGAGAAATTTACACCCCGAAGTTGCGGATCCTCCCCCACACTTAAATGTTGCACGGTCTTCCAGGCATGCACTCAACCCGGGGTGAAGAGATGTGAGGCTCTACCTTCAGTTGGTGGGCATTGGGGCTCGGGATGCTGTATAAAATAAATAAACAATGATTGAGGAAAAAGTCATAGTAGTGTGGTATGATAAAACACAATATGTGTATTCTAAGTGTGCACGGTTTAGAAAACACACATTGACCGGGTAAAAACGGCAACCACATAATCAAAAGAAATAGTTAAGAACGATTTTCTCAATTAAGTAGCCTAGGTTGCAAGTAAAGAATAAGCAAAACTTAATGCACAAGCAACCCTAGGTAACCATAACTCAAGTGAATTAAGTATTTGAGATATTGGATATTGAAATTGTGCAAGTGAAGGCGCAAAATTGATATAGAAGCACAATAAACAATAACCAATCCAAAAATGACAAGAAAACTCCTTATTCATCATAACACATAATTCAATAGTCACATGGTAAAGGTACTTGTTGCAAAAAGTGATAAGCTTGATAAGAATCAAGTTAAGTCACTCAAACAAATGCAAAGCATTAAAAACAAACAAGTATCTTGTTGTGTGATTATATTGATTTGAAAACCATGATGAACGAGGAATCCGATTCAATTCACTAAAGTAAAAGTGAACAATTTATAGTTAAGATGCCAAACAAGGATATAGTCTAATGCATATTGTAGCTACAACATATAAATCAAACTCAAAATGTATTTAGGCAATCAAACAAAGAATAAATGCTCAGTGCACATATTCATAAAAAATTGAACCAAAATTTAAGCAAGAAGCAACCCATTCCACATCAATCGAACACTTGAAACTTATTCAATTAACAATAATGAGACTAAAACTAATATAATAACTAAAATGAAAAATGAACTGCAATTAAAAGCAACTAGAATAAGTAGAAAATAGGGCAAAAGTAAGAGAAGAGAGAGGTGGAGGGGGTGGAATTGTGTTAGGGGTTCACTCAAAGTGCAATAAAAATTTTGCCCAAAACAACACTTGTGCGTATGCACAGATATGTGTGCGTACGCACACAGGGTGAAACAGGAGGTGTGCGCCCGCACAAGGGTGTGCGAATGCTCTGGACAGAGAGGGAAACAAGAAGTGTCCGCACGCACAGGGGTGTTTTTCCCAAAAAATTTCTTCAACAAAAGCTCAACCCAAAACATTAAAAAACCCATAAATTCATGATCCATACAGAAATTAACCTAATAAATCTCAAAGATAAACTAATTCTAAGCTAACTAAAACAAGTAAAATGCAATAAAGTCAAATTATAAACAAAAAGAGAAGGTAAAAACAATGTTACCATGGTGCGGTGTCTCCCACCTATCACTTTGGTTTATTGTCCTTAAGTTGGACTTATGGAGAGCTCTAATCAAAGAGATTTGTGTTTCTATTCATCTTGGAGCTTCCAACAATGCTTGAATCTCCAAAATTCTCAATTGATTGCACCAAGCT
Organism: Arachis hypogaea; assembly: GCF_003086295.3. Taxonomy (NCBI): domain Eukaryota; kingdom Viridiplantae; phylum Streptophyta; class Magnoliopsida; order Fabales; family Fabaceae; genus Arachis; species Arachis hypogaea. Next base: position 80,130,328 of record NC_092047.1, read on the forward strand.
TTGATGGAGTTTTCGACAAGCTATGAGCTCCCAAAATTTACCTTTTATACAAACAAAGTTAAGGAAATAAACAAAAAGCAAGATATTCACATATTAACATATTTACAATAGCCAATAAATAGCACACATTGCAACTCCCCGGCAACGGCGCCAAAAATTTAAAAGAGCAAAACTGTCGGCTCAGAATTTTCTTCTCAATTAGAGGAAATAACTTCTTGCAAGTATAGTTCCTAACCGACAAGTATATTTATTTCGAAAATAAAATAAATTAAAATAAAATAAATAACAATAGGTGAAGATTTTCGAAAAAATGAGGGGAGAGAAAGTGGTAAGGAAGTTTTGAAAAAGATACGATTTGGAAAAGATTTTAAATTTTAAAAAAAAATTTGAAATTTTCTTTTTTTGAAATTGATTTTCGAAAATTTGTTTTAAAATTAGAGAGAAAAGATATTTTTAAATTTAGTGAGGAAAGAGAAAAACACTAAAATAGCACAAGACTCAAAATTGTTAAATCTAATGCTCCTTGTTTTCGAAAATTTTGGAGGAAAAACACCAAGGAACACCAAACTTAAAATGTTTAAGATCAAGACACAAGGAAAACTCAAGAACACTTTGAAGACTCACAAGGACACCAAACTTAAAATTTTCGAAAAACACAGAAAAACCAACAAGAAAACACCAAACTTAAAGTTTGGCACAGGATTTAATAGAAAAATTATTTTTGAAAAAGATTTTAAAAAGAAAATAAGGATTCTAAAATTTTAACACGACAATAATAAGAGACTCTAAACCAAAAAGAAAAATTTTCCTAATCTAAGAAACAAAATAAACCTTTAGTTGTTCAAACACGAACAACCCCCGGCAACGGCGCCAAAAACTTAGTGCACGAATTGTGAATCACACTTTTCACAACTCGTACCACTAACCAGCAAGTGCACTGGGTCGTCCAAGTAATACCTTACGTGAGTAAGGGTTGAATCCCACGGAGATTGTTGATTTGAAGCAATCTATGGTTATCTTGCAATTCTTAGTCAGGAAGTCAATTATATTTATCAGTTGAATTGCGAATGAACAAGAGAGCATGGGTTAAAGGTTACTTGTTATGCAGTAATGGAGAATATGTTGGAGTTTTGGAGATGCTTTGTCTTCTGAATCTCTGCTTTCCTCTGTCCTCTGATTCACGCACGCACGTCCTTCTATGGCAAGATGTGTGTTGGGCATCACCGTTGTCAATGGTTACATCCCCTCCTCTTGTGAAAATGGTCCAAATGCTCTGTCACAGCACGGCTAATCATCTGAGGTTCCCGATCATGCTGGAATATGATTCACCCTCCTTTTGCGTCTGTCACTACGCCCAGCACTCGCGAGTTTGAAGCTCGTCACAGTCATTCAATCCCTGAATCCTACTTGGAATACCACAGACAAGGTTTAGACTTTCCGGATTCTCATGAATGCCGCCATCAATCTAGCTTATACCACGGAGATTCTGATTAAGGAATCTAGGAGATATTCATTCAATCTGATGTAGAACGGAGGTGGTTGTCAGGCACGCGTTCGTGGGGGAATAATGATGATTGTCACGTTCATCACATTCATGTTGAAGTGCGAATGAATATCTTAGATAGGAACACGCATGTTTGAATGGAAAACAGGAATACTTGCACTAATTCATCGAAACACAACAGAGCTCCTCACCCCCAACAATGGAGTTTAGAGACTCATGCCATTAAAGAGTACAAAGTTTAGATCTAAAAATGTCATGAGATACAAAATAAGTCTCTAAAAGTTGTTTAAATACTAAACTAGTAGCCTAGGTTTTCAGAAATTGAGTAAACTATAACAGATGGTATAGAGATCCACTTCTGGGGTCCACTTGGTGTGTGCTAGGGCTGAGACTTAAGCAATTCACGTGCATAAGGCCATTTTGGGCGTTCAACGCCAGGTTTGGATCCATTTCTGGCGTTGAACTCCAACTTTTAATCCTTTTCTGGCGCTGGACGCCAGAATTGGGCAGAGAACTGGCGTTGAACACCAGTTTACGTCGTCTATCATTGAGCAAAGTGTGGACTATTATATATTGCTGGAAAGCCCTGGATGTGTAATTTCCAACGCAATTGGAAGCACACCATTTCGAGTTCTGTAGCTCCAGAAAATCCACTTTGAGTGCAGGGAGGTCAGAATCCAACAGCATCAGCATTCCTTTTTTAGCCTGAATCAGATTTTTGCTCAGCTCCCTCAATTTCAGCCAGAAAAATACCTAAAATTACAGAAAAACACACAACTCATAGTAAAGTCCAGAAATATGAATTTTTCCTAAAAACTAATGAAAATAAACTAAAAGCTAACTAAAACATATTAAAAACTATATGAAATTAACCCCAAAAAGCGTATAAAATATCCGCTCATCAACGACCTGGGACTTAAACTCCCAGTAATTTTTAATTTAAACTCTCTGTGACATATTTCTAAATTGATAGGCAGATTTTTGGTGAGTTAAGAACTATACTTGCAACGTAACAATTTTAATAATTTTTAATTCACCAACTTCTGCGCCTCATCAATTTTTGGCGCCGTTGCTGGGGAGTTGCAATAGAGTGCTAAAGTTATTAATTAGAATTTATTTATTTGCATTTTATTTTATTTTGCTACTATGAGTTGCATTTTTCTTTCGTCAAATGACGCGTTCACTTCCTGATCCGCGCTTGCTAATATTCGATCCTGAAATTAAAAGGACTATTTCACGAATAAGGCGAGAACAGCGTCGGTTAGTCCGTTCTGAGGGCGGGTCTGAAAGTGAACCTGAGGAAGAAACCAGTCCCCGTTCTACTGATTCGATTGTTTTATGTGCAGAAGACATGGCAGCTAGGAAAGTTACCATCCAGGAGGAAGGAGCCCCTGATTTTACAATGCAAGCATTTCAAGCGCATCATCTAGCGGTAGCTATAGATTTTGAAATAAAGACCGCACTGCTAAATTTGATGCCAAAGTTTCATGGCCTACCTGCTCAAGAGCCTATCAAGCACTTGAGAGATTTTCAGGCAGCCTGTTCTACTGTCAGGCCTGATGGTACTGATGAAACTTCAATTTTGCTGAAAGCTTTCCCATTTTCTCTTGAGGGAAAAGCAAGAGAGTGGTACTACACTCAACCTCTAGCAAATGTATCCAACTGGGATACACTCAGAAAGGAGTTTTTGGAGAAATTCTTTCCATCTGAAGTTACTGATAAACTGAGGAAGGATATTTCCACAATTGTTTAGGATGACAATGAGACTCTCTTTGAATACTGGGAGCGCTTCAATAATCTTCTGGAAGCATGCCCCCACCACATGATTGACAAGATAGTATTACTTAGCTATGTCACACAGGACATGAGGCCCTAAGATAAGGCCACATTGGAAAGTGCTAGCAATGGGTCTATGAAGAAGTACAAGACCACTGATAAGGCTTGGGAATTGATCAGTGATTTAGCTGAATCTACTAGGAACCACAGACAAAAGCAAGGTCGTTCAAAAGCCATTGCAGAAGTATCCTCTAGCAGAGAGACTGCTGCTCTAGCTCAGAGTATATGTGAGATGACCAACTTGCTGAAGCAGATGCAATTGAATCAACAACAAGCTCAGCAAGCCCAACCTCCTCCACCACAGCAAAACCAACAATTAGTCCCGCAAAGAATTTGCGAAATCTGTGCTGATTATAGCCATTACACTGATGAATGCCCACAGCTCCAACAAGAAGACAACATGGTGGCATCCACTCATAACTTCTATGACCACCCCAACCAAGGGTACAATCAAAGTGGAAATAAGAACCATGGATGGCAGGACAATTCTAACCAGAATTGGAGGGACAACAATAATAGAGGAGGCAAAGATAATCAGAGAAATCAGAGATGGAATAATAACAATAACAGGCAGCAGAATCAACCTTACAAAGCAGCTCACCTGAGGCAAAACCAGGGACCACAGAACAATCAACAGCAGACCTCTCAATTTACTCATTCTTCTGTATCTCCTAATGAAGAGCTACTACAATCTTTTGAGCGAAGACAACAGACCATGGAAAGTAACATCATGAATAGTATTAATGCCAGTCTAAATGGTCTCACTTCTACTTTGCAAGCTCTTATGTCACAGATTGGATCAACACAAAATTCCAGTAACCAACCTTCAAGCTCCACTGGAATCCCCTCTCAGCCATTACCCAATCCAAAGGGAGGCATTAATGCCATCACCCTAAGGTCTGGAACCACACTGCAGGAGAGAAATCAGGAGGAACCAAGCCCACCAAAACACACCTCAGCTGAAAAGGTAGTAGAAATAGAAGATGTTGAAGAGGAAGAGGACATACAGGACATAGCTGAAGAAGAAATAGCTCAACCACAGGAGGAAGCACCAAAGGGCGCAGACACCACAGAAAACACTACTCCTATTCCATTTCCACAACTTGCAAGGAAGCCCAGGAAGTAGCTGGAACCCGACCCCAAAATGGTAGAAATATTCCAAAAGGTTGAGGTAACTGTTCCTCTTTTTGATGTTATTCAGCAGGTACCTAAATATGCAAAGTTTCTAAAAGACTTATGTATCCATAAAGATAAAATTAATGAATTAGAAACTATTCCTTTAGGTAGTTTTATATCTGCTTTAATGGGAGGATTACCTGAAAAATGTAGTGATCCAGGTCCTTGTATAGTTAGCTGTACTATTGGTGGTGTAGTAATTTATGATTGCATGTGTGATTTAGGAGCATGTGTCAGTATAATGCCTTTGTCCATATATGATATTTTGAGGCTCCCTCCCTTAAAAAGGTCGGCAGCTTATTTTGTGTTAGCAGATAAAAGCATTATTACAGTGGCTGAAGTTGCTGAAGATGTTTTGGTGAACAATAAAGGGCTTACATTTCCCACTGATTTTTTATATCTTGGAGATGCCCCATAATGATTCAGATAAGCCATCATCAATTCTACTTGGAAGACCATTCTTGAAGACATCAAAATTCAAATTGGATGCCTTTTCAGGAACATAATCCTTTGAAATAGATGGCCGCATAGTAATCTTCAATCTGAATGGAGTCATTAACAACCCCCCAGAAGATCGTTCTATCTTTCAGTGCGATGTCATAGATGAAAGTGTAGCTGAAGTTCACAAGGAAGAGTTAGAAGAGAGGCACACTGGACAAGGTCCAAGTGTGGGGACCCTCTTAACTGACAATGAGGGCACTTCGTCATTTTCACAAGCTCCAGATAATCCAGAGCCTGCCCATGATCAAAAGTTAGAATTGAAACCTCTCCCTCCACATCTCAAATATGCTTATCTTGAAGATGAGCAAAGGTTTCCAGCCATCATTGCAAGGGAACTTACTTCTCAACAAGAAGAGTAGTTACTTGATGTGCTGAGGAAGCATAAGAAGGAAATTGGGTGGAGCTTGGTAGACATAGTAGGTATCAACCCTCAAGTATGTGAGCACAGAATATTTTTAGAAGAGGGAGCAAGACCTGTCCGTCAACCCCAAAGAAGATTGAATCCTACCATCTTGGAAGTTGTCAAAAAGGAAGTGACCAGACTATTGGAAGCCGGTATCATATATCCCATTTTAGACAGTAAATGGGTAAGCCCAGTACAAGTGGTGCCCAAGAAGTCTGGAGTCACTACAGTGAAGAATGAGCATGGAAAGCTCATAGCAACTAGAGTTCAGAATGCTTGGAGAGTCTGTATTGATTACAGGCATCTCAACCAAGCTACCCGTAAGGATCACTACCCACTTCCATTCATTGATCAAATGCTGGATCGCCTGTCAGGTAAATCACATTATTGCTTTTTAGATGGTTACACAGGTTATTTCCAGATTCATATAGCTCTTGAGGATCAGGAAAAGACTACTTTTACATGTCCTTTTGGGACTTATGCTTACAAGAGAATGCCATTTGGCTTGTGCAATGCACCAGCTACTTTCCAAAGGTGTATGATGAGTCTTTTCTCTGATCTTATTGAGGACTGTATGGAAGTTTTTATGGACGATTTTAGCGTTTATGGTGATTCTTTTAGCCTTTGCTTAGATGGATTATCTAGAGTATTAGATAGATGTGTTAATACAAACCTTGTATTAAATTTCGAAAAATGTCACTTTATGGTAAAATAAGGAATTGTATTAGGACATGTGGTATCTAATAATGGCATTTCTGTAGACCCAGCAAAGGTGAATGTTATTTCCAGTTTACCTTACCCCTCTTCTGTGAGGGAATTCCATTCGTTCCTTGGCCATGCAGGTTTTTACAGGAGATTTATTAAGGACTTTAGTAAGGTCGCACTTCCCTTATCCAGATTACTGCAGAAGGATATTGAGTTTGAGTTCAGTGAGGATTGCAAACAAGCGTTTGATAAGCTGAAGACTGCTCTGACTCAAGCTCCAATTGTGAGAGGACCAGACTGGAGCCAGCCGTTTGAAATCATGTGCGATGCTTCCAACCATGCAGTAGGAGCAGCGCTGGCTCAGCGTGAAGGTAAGGATCCTTTCGTTATTGCTTATGCGTCTAAGACTTTAGACACTGCCCAGTCCAACTATACTACTACTGAGAAAGAGCTTCCTGCTATTATTTTTGCTCTGGATAAATTCTGAGCTTATTTACTTGGTACTAGAGTAGTAGTGTATTCGGACCATGTAACTTTAAAGTATCTATTAGCTAAAAAGGAATCCAAACCAAGACTCATACGTTGGATACTGCTGTTACAAGAATTTGATTTAGAAATAAAGGATATGAGCGGTAATCAAAATTTAGTGGCAGATCACCTGAGTCGCCTTGAGCATATTAAGGATGATTCTACTCCTATAGATGATAATTTTCCTTTTGATAACCTGCAAGCAGTATCTGAGGTAGTCCCTTGGTATGCACCTGTTGCTAATTATTTAGTTAGCCGCACATTTCCTCCAAATTTTTCTAAGCATCAAAGAGACAAGCTGAAAAGTGAGTCTAAATATTATATATGGGATGACCCATATTTATGGAGATGTGGTGCTGATCAAGTAATTAGACGTTGTGTGCCTCAATCAGAATTCCAGTCCATTTTAGAGGCCTGTCACTCATCTGAGAGTGGAGGACATTTTGGTCCTCAAAGAACAGCTAGAAAGATCTTACACTGTGGATTCTGGTGGCCTACTCTTTTTAGAGACGCTGCTGAGTTTTGTAAATCTTGTCTCCCATGCCAGAAATTTGGTAATATATCCAGGAGGGATGAGATGCCTCAACAAATTATGCTTTTTTGTGAAATTTTTGATGTTTGGGGCATTGACTTCATGGGTCCATTTCCAAATTCTAATGGATATTTTTATATATTGTTAGCTGTGGATTATGTTTCAAAATGGGTGGACGCAATTCCTACCCGTACTGATAATGCTAACACTGTTGTTTCCTTTGTGAGAAACCATATTATATGTCGCTTCGGATCACCACAAGCAATCGTGAGCGACCAAGGCACCCATTTTTGTAACAGGAGACTAACAGGATTAATGAAGAAGCATGGGATAATTCATAAAGTTGCAACAGCTTACCATCCCCAAACTAATGGGCAAGCCGAGGTGTCAAACAGAGAAATTAAGCGTATCTTGCAAAAGATAGTAAAGCCTCATAGAAAAGACTGGAGCACCAGGCTACAAGATACACTCTGGGCATATAGAACAGCATAGAAGACACTCATTGGGATGAGTCCTTTTCGCTTGGTTTATGGAAAAGCTTGTCATCTCCCAGTTGAAGTAGAACACAGAGCTTTTTGGGCAGTTAAGGAGTGCAACATGGGAATTGAGAAAGCCGGAGCTGAAAGGAAGTTGCAACTACAGGAACTGGAGAGCCTTCGCCTAGAAGCTTATGAAAACTTCAGAATATATAAGGAAAAGATGAAGGCTGTACATGATCAAAACATCAAGAAGAAAGAGTTCCAACCTGGGGGTTTAGTTCTCCTTTACAAATCTCGACTAAGGCTCATGCCAGGCAAGTTGAGGTCAAGATGGGAAGGTCCATACAGAGTAGAGAAGGCTGAACCGTACGGAGTTTATCACCTAAGCCATCCTTCAAGCTCTGAACTTATTAAGGTTAATGGACAACGCCTGAAGCTATACCATGGCGAGAAGATGCAGAGAAACAAGGAGCTTGAGATCTTCCTCTTGGAAGATCCCCACATAGCAGAAGATTGAGCTAGTGGAGCGTCCAACTTACGGACGTTAAAGCAAAGTGCTAGGTGGGAGACAACCCACCATGGTATGATCGTTCTTTTCTTTATTTTTAGTTTTTCCTATTCAATAACTCTTCTCTTTCTTAGTACTTTCGTGCATCTGCATTTACATGTTTTCATTTAGTAAAAAAAAAAAATTTGTTACGCGACGCGATCGCATTAGCGACGCGTCCGCGTCATAGGGAGAGTGAAGAAAAATAAAAATAAACAAAAAGTCACGCTGGAGTGTGGCTGGAGGCGTGCCAATGGCACAAATCAACCCACGGGACCGCATGCCCCACGCGGCCGCGTGCCCTAAGTTTTCGACGTAAAAGGGTGCACAATGAAATATTGTGCGAGAGTAATGCTGGATTGGTGCTGGAAGCAGAATCCTTATCACGCGACCGCATCGCCGACGCGGCCGTGTCATCCATTTTCTGGGGCACACTCACGCGATCGCGTGACCCACGCGATCGCGCCGTCCCAATTTTGGCAAATAAATTAATTTGAACAGAGAGTTGTGCTGGTGTGAGGCTGCACTCGCGCCAGAAGCATAACATGGGTCACGCGACCGCGTGACCGACGCGATCGCGTCACCATACTTGAAGCGCATCCACGCGACCACGTGCCCCACGCGGCCGCGTCGCATGCGCTGCACAGCTCAACCAAAAATTGCCACATATCTTATCTTTCCCTCCTCCAAATCCTAATTTTTCTTTTCCTTCCTTATTTCTTCCTTCTCCCTTCTTCCTTCTATCTCACCTATCACTCTCTCTCTCTCACCTCCATTACCAAGGTTCTATTTCCTTCTTCCTTCTTTTCTTTTTCTATCATTCTTATTATTTTATATGTATTTTCTTTTCTTTTCTTTTTCTTTTCATTATTCATATTTTCTTTCTTTTTCTTTTCCGTTTTACATAGTGTTAGAAATTTACTTGTTTTTCTTTTTGAGTCATTATCCCTCATTATATGATTGTGGATTGTTGTAAATTATTTGACAATTATTTTTATTCCATTTAAGGGATTGCTTGCATGTTCATCTTCATATTTTCTATTCCTTATTCAACATGCATGCTATGTGTTTGTGAAAAAGCTCAAATGGCATTATGCACTTCTCTATGTTGTTATACTATTCAATGCTTGCTTTTCACAACTTTCCTTTACTATTGTATTAATTGAATTTAATTGTCAATACAAACGTGATGGTTTGTTATAGAGTATTGCTTGGTCTATGCTACTCATGCCCTTTGCCGGCATGCCAATAAACACCTTGCAGTCACTTGTCTTTATATGCACTAGCTATTTTCCATTGTTGGCTTTTCACATGTACTCGCGAGCATGTGATAATGTCAGTATATCTTTATGTGCATCCATCACCTTCTTTTCTGTTTCCTTCCTTGCTGTATATCTCTTTGATTTAATTTACTTTCTCTTCCCTTCTTTTAGGATGGCCACCAAGAAAGGAAAAGAGAAAGCTACTTCCAAACCACCAGCAAGAAGAGGAACTAAAAGAGCATTAGTGGCAGCGCCTTCTTCAACTGCAGTCAAGCCCTCAACAAAAAGAGTTAAGAGGATAATAAAGGTTGATGAGAAGGAGAAAGCCTTCCCAGCAAAGGACACTGCGCGATTTCCCATTCGCTACTGTGAGCAGATGTTCCCTATCCTGGCAGAAAGAAACTATAACAATGAATACCTTCTTATCCTCCCGTCCAATATTGCTACCTTTGTTGAGCCGCAAATTGAACGAAGACAATGGGGTTTCCTACGGAGATAGCCAAGACAGCCAAGATAGCCAAGAAGCCGCACTTAAGCGCCAGAGGTACCAATTTGACTGGGACTCCGTTCTCGGAGTTATCGCATTACCTGGCAGCCGTTGGATCTACGGATACCACCGTACCCTCCCTAAGAGAATCTTGGCTTCAGCACTTACCTTGGAGGCTCGCGTATGGGCACAGATCATGTCCCATTACGTCTTTCCAAGCACTCATGAGTCCTCCTTCACTGTGGACATGGCTGTTCTACTTTGGTACATCCTTACCGACCAACCTCTGAATCTCTCAAGACATATCCGGAATGCTATGGAACACGTACAAATTGCGGGCAACTTACCTTTCCCCGCCTTGGTCTCAGATCTTGTCTCAGCAGCCGGAGTCTCCAACAGAGCTGGGGACACCAAAGCCGTGCTTCCACGGGATGATCAGTATGTCCCTAACGGGAAATACCTAAGATTCTCAGCAGCCACTACAAGTCTTCCTACTGCTCCAGTTGAAGATAATCCTTCTTCAACACCACAAGCACCTACAACTGATGAATTACTCCAGCAGATAATCACAAGGTTGGATCGGCAAAAACACAAAGCTAAGATGAGAGAGCGCCGTAACGAGCGCCGATTCAAAAACCTCAAGGAGCTACTCAAGGGACACTTCAAGGACTCGGATACCCCGGACTCCACTTCTTTTACCAGCACAGGGAGCCATGACGGTCCCGATTGTGGAGATACTGCCATCAGCCCACCCCTGTTCCTGACAGACGGCACCGAGGACGGTGCAAAGCCTTAAGTGTGGGGAGGTCGGTCAGTACCTGACTTCCGGAGGTAATTTCTTTTCCCTAGCACCAATAATTAGGATATTTTAGTTAGATTTTCTTTCTTTTATAGAATAGAATAAATTGCATAGGTTAGGATAGTTGCATGCATGTTCTACTTGATTGAAAAGACAATAAGTTTCTTTTAAGACTCTATCTTTGGAACAAAATTTCACTAATTTTTCAAAATTTTATGATAAATTTGCTTGAGTTGTAATTGGAACATGATATTTGAGCTAAAGAACACACAACCTGTGAAAGATTTGAGCCTTTATGTATGGTTACATTATTTAACCATATTTATTTCATTCTTGTGTGTTTACTTCTCTATGATTGTAATCTATATTTTGTTTTATCTTATTTGTCTAATATTTATTATATTTGCATGCTTGCACATGATTGAGGCCATTATTTGTTTAAACTCACTTATCCAAATTAAGCCTACCCTTTTCAATTACCTTTGTTAACCACTTTGAGCCTTTAAATCCCATTTGTTTTATATTTTACCACATTACTAACCTTAAGCTGAAAAACAATTGTATATCCCAAATTGAATCTTTGGTTAGCTTAAGATAGAATTATGTGTGCTAGTTAAGTATGGGAAATTGTGGGAACAAAAGTTGTTAAGGGAATGTGTCATGAGAATTTAATGGGAATTTGGATACCTACTCATGTGAAACTATAAGAATTAAAAATCTATGTGCATTGATAAGCTATATTTATTTTAATGTCAAAAAAAATATTTTTTATATAAATAAATAAGGGGACAAAATTATCCCAATGTTAAATTCAGAATTCAAAGATCAATGCACATATGATAGAATCAAATATAAAGTTGATACATGAGTATGGATAGAAAAAGGGAATTCTGGGTAGCTAGGTATGAACTTTAAGATTAAATTAAAATATATAGGTTGGGTTGAAGCTTGGGTTAATTAAAGATTCAATTTATTAGCTCACTTGACCAAATGTATACCCCTACCTGTACCTTAGCCCCATTACAACCTTGAAAAGACCTCATGATGTTTGCATTGGTATATTAACTGTTGTTGATTGGTTAGGAGAAGAACAAAAGTTAGAAAGCATGATTAGAGATGGATAGAGTGATTACCCTATAAACTAGAGATTAGAGCGTACATACATTATCAGTGAGGGTTCAATGCTTGAATTTTCATGTTCCCTGCTTTCATGAGCTATCTTCTTGCACTTTTATCTGTTTTATTGTATAATGATAGAATTAGTGGAATTTGATTTGTAATTGTTTTGAAGAGCTTATTTACTTTTGATCAAGTGGGCAAGAATCATATAGTTGCATTTATTTATATATATATAGGCTTGCATTGCATTTCATTAGTTTCTACATGTTCATACTTATTTCCTTATCTCCTTCAATTAAGCATGAGGACATGCTAATGTTTAAGTGTGGGGAGGTTGATAAACCACTATTTTATGGTTTATATTGTGTTTAATTGTGTGGTTTTATCATGATCCTTACCCACTTATTCATTAAATTAGCATGAAATTATAATTCCTTCCTGAAATTATAACATGTTTGAAAACTGCTCCCTAGAGACTTTAATTATGTAATTTTAATTCTCCTTTATTCCATTCGATGCCGTGATCTGTGTGTTGAGTGTTTCAGACTTTATAGGGCATGAATGAGTTGGAGATTGGAAAGGAAGCTAGCAAAAATGGAAGGAACACAAGAATTTGAGGAGATAACCAGCGAGAAGTGACGCGGCCGCATGGCTCACGCAACTGCGCGAAGGAGAGCAAATCGCAGTGACGCGGCCGCATGGCTCACGCGGCCGCGCGGATTGGAAAAGCTCAGGCGACGTGGTAGCGTGGACGACGCGAACGCGTGGCAAGGAAAAGCGCGAATGATGTGTCCGCATGGATGACGCGATCGCGTGACATGTGCGATCTGCATAATCTGCAGAATTCGTTGGGGGCGATTTTGGACCTTATTTCGACCCAGTTTTCGGCCCGGAACAGCAGACTAGAGCCAGAGAATATGCAGAAACAAAGGACAACATTCATTCTACACAGTTTTCAGTTTTAGATCTAGTTTTACTCCCTTTAGGTTTCTCTCTCTAGGTTTTAGAATTTTAATTTTCAATTGGTTTTAGCATTGGAACATTGAGAAGAGTTATTTCCTCATCAAGACTTCGTCATTCTTGTTCGTTTTCTTAACTTGGTTTTATTCTTCCATGTTCTTTGCTTTGTTCAATTTTGTCATTTGAATACTTTCATGATTATTTGATTCAAGGATTATTTCTTCCATTTTAATTTATTTTTCCATTCCAATAATCATGTCTTCTTTTAATTCCCTTTCATGTGTCATGGGTTTATTATTTACAATTAGTGAGTAGTTCCCTCACTTGATGGGGAGTTGATTAAAAGGAACTCTTGAGTTAGAAGGATTGAAAGAAACTTTGTAATTGGGTTAACTGTTGGATTGTTATCTAATCACTAACACCAATCCCTTTGAACTAAGTGGGTTGCAACTCGTGAACAGATCTAGCATTCCAACTTATTTGACTTTCCTTTACCTAGTAAAGGATAACTAAACAGAATAACCATTAATTATAAATTAATCTTGAAATCACCCCATCAATGATAGAGATTCCAACTAATCAACTCCCAGTCAAGGCTTTTATTCATATTATTTGAATTTTCTCAATTTAATTTCCCACCTACTTAACTCAACTTCTTGGAACATCTGATTAATAAAATAGCACACTTTTCTGCAACTCGTTGGGAGACGACCTGGGACTTAAACTCCCAGTAATTTTTAATTTAAACTCTCTGTGACATATTTCTAAATTGATAGGCAGATTTTCGGTGAGTTAAGAACTATACTTGCAACGTAACTATTTTAATAATTTTTAATTCACCAACTTCTGCGCCTCATCATTCCTCCTATGGCAAGCTGTGTGTTGGTGGATCACCGTTGTCAATGGCTACCATCCGTCCTCTCAGTAAAAATGGTCCAGGTGCGCTGTCACCGCACGACTAATCATCTGTAGGTTCTCGATCATACTGGAATAGGATTTACTATCCTTTTGCGTCTGTCACTACGCCCAGCACTCGCGAGTTTGAATCTCGTCACAGTCATCCAATCCCTGAATCCTACTCGAAATACCACAGACAAGGTTTAGACTTTCCGGATTCTTACGAATGCTGCCAATGGGTTCTAGCTTATACCACGAGGACTCTGATTAAGGAATCCAAGAGATACTCATTCAATCTAATGTAGAACGGAGGTGATTGTCAGGCATGCGTTCATAGGTTGAGAATGGTGATGAGGGTCACGGATCATCACATTCATCATATTGAAATGCGAATGAATATCTTAGATAGAAACAAGCATGTTTGAATAGAAAACAGAAGTACTTGCATTAATTCATCGAGACACAGCAGAGCTCCTCACCCCCAACAATGGAGTTTAGAGACTCATGCCGTCGAAGAGTACAAAGTTCAGATCTAAAAATGTCATGAGGTACTGATGCCAGGGCATTTTGGCCAGTTTCACTGACCTTTTCTTTACTGTTTTTAGGGTAGTTTCATGCATTTCCTTAGGAAATAAGCTAGTTTTGGGTAGATATTCACTTACATCTTGATTTAAGCATAAATTGTGCACTTCACATGATTTCATGAGGATTTTTGCATGAATTTAAGGACAAATTGGATGCTGCATTTCCCATGACTTGGACTAGAACTTTGATGCACTTTATTGCTTGATTTCAGGACAAAGAAAGCAAAGAAGAACCACATTAGTGGCTACATTAGTTACACTAACGTTAACACTAACGTGGAATGGGAGTAACTTGCAAAGTTAATGAGAAAAGTAATTGTCAATAACGCTCTCGAAGCCATCATTGCCCACGTTAAGAGTCACGTTAACTAAGTTAACGTGAACTCTAACGTGGAAGAAAGGAAATGGAGCCAACGTTAGTGACACTTAACATTATCACTAACGTTAGACCAAGCTCATAAGTGGCCACGTTAGTTGCCACGTTAACTTTGTTAACGTGGCCTCTAATGTTAAGAAGAAAGGGGGGAAGCCAACGTTAGTGACATTCAACATTATCACTAACGTTGGCCAAGTCACATTAAGCCACGTTAACTTCCACGTTAACCTAGTTAACGTGGAAGCTAACATGAGGAAACAAAGTGGTCGACAACGTTAGTGACACCAAACATTGTCACTAACGTTGGAAGGAACCCACACAAGCCCCAATAAGCCACGTTAACTCCCACGTTAACCTAGTTAACGTGGAAGCTAACGTGAATAAGGGAGGTGATCGCCAACGTTAGTAACACCCAACATTGTCACTAACCTCGGAATTAGCCCACATAAGCCACTATGAGCCACGTTAACTCCCACGTTAACTTAGTTAACGTGGAAGCTAACGTGGATAAGGGAATGATGAGCCAACGTTAGTGACACTCAACTTTGTCACTAACGTTGGAGATGGCTAGCATGGCCACGTTAGAAGCCATGTTAACCTAGTTAACGTGGACTCTAACGTGAGAAATAGGGGCACATTGGAACGTTAGTGACAATGGTAAGTGTCACTAACGTTCTCGAAGGTTGGCAAGCCTACATTAAAAGAGCCACGTTAACTAAGTTAACGTGGACTCTAACGTAGGGAAGGGGGAGACTTCTCAACGTTACTGAAAAAGGAAAGTCCCAGTAACGTGTGCAAAGGGCATAGAGGCAACGTTAGTGGCAACGTTTGTGCCACTAACGTTGAGGTTAACATGGCTCTTACTTGGGTGAGGAACGTTAGTGAAAAAGGTGATTATCACTAACGTTCTCGAACCCATATTTTTACTGAACGTTAACACCACTAACGTCCTGAGCTATGGTCTCTGCCCATTTCAAACTTTCTCTCTGCAAGTAAAGCCAAGCCCAATGAAGAAGATAATTGCTTCAAACTCCAGATCCAAAGGCCCATACCCAAGACTTGAAGAGCCAACTAGAAGAACAGAAGAGTAGTATATATAGGAGTAGCTTTGAATTAAATTGGGAGTTGGAAAATATAGGGAGCCTCTGGGCATAAAATTACTCTCTGTATTTACTTTCTCTGCACTTCTAGTTTCATCATGTATTCTCCATCTTTGTTTTCATTTTCCAAAGCTATGAACAACTAAACTCCTTTCATTGGGTTAGGGAGCTCTGTTGTAATTTTATGGATCAATACTAGTTTTCATTATTCTTCTTCTATCTTTTCTCTTGATTTTACTTGAAAGCTTTCGATCTTCATCCAATTGGGTAGTTCTCTTGGAAAAGAAGCTATTCATACTTGGATCTCTTCTGAACCTTGAAAGAGGAATGAAGAGATCATGCTAGAAATGCTTTCTCATGCTGGACCAAATTGGGTTTGCATGGATATGTGACTATAATCCTCTCAACACTTGATTTGGGAAATGCATGTGGTATAATCAGTGACCATACTTCATCTCTTCTCATGAGCAATTGACCAAGGAATTGGCTATTGATCAAGATTTGAGAGATTGGATTACAAGAAATTGTAATTCGATCACTTAAGATTGCCAAGGAGATCAATGAGTCCATTGATTGAGGAAGAGATGAAAATGAAATTGATCCGGAGAACGCAACATCTCCTGAGCCCAATGAACTCCCCATTTCTGATCTTACCCATTCTCTTTAATTTCTGCCATTTACATTTATGAGCAATACCCCATTCCCATTTACAATTTAGCAATTTACTTTCAGTCATTTATTTTCAGTTCTTTAATTCTAGCATTTTCTTTTTCTGTCATTTACCTTCCCGCCATTTTATTTTCTGCAATTCTCAACTCAAATTCTGGATTCGCTCAACTAGAACATTCCTCTAATTAAAGTTGCTTGATCAATCAATCCCTGTGGGATTCAACCTCACTCTATTGTGAGTTTTTACTTAATGACAAATTCGGTACACTTGCTGAAGGGAAATTTGTTACGAGACAAGTTTTCCGTGCATCAAGTTTATGGCGCCGTTACCGGGGATTGATTGTGCATCAACAATGATTAAATTGGAAGATAACTAGATTGAGCATTTTATTTTTGTTGATTTAATTTTCTGTTTGAGTCATTTACTTTCTATTTTAGTTAATTTCTTCCCTTCCCCCTACTTTTTCTTTGTTATTTACCATTCATTTCACTAACCCACTAACTGTTTGATATATTGCATCACTCACACTAACAGTAATTCTGACAGATATACTTTCTGCATCTATTTTCCTTGCTTGTGCCTTGTTGGTTGTATGACAGGAAGAAGAAGCGGGGCTTCAACTTCCTTTGATTCTGAACCTGAGAGGACCTTCCTTAGATTAAGGAGGAAAGCAAGAGGAAAAAGAGTGGTTGGTGCTGAGGAAGAGGAGGAATACTTTGAACCAAACATGGAAGAAAACATGGAAAACCATCATGAAGAAGAGACTCACAACCATGGCGGAGGAGGACGAGCAAATCATGCGGGGGAGGATAGAAGAGTTTTAGGCTCTTACATCAATCCAAACCCAGGAAACTGTGGAAGTAGCATTCAAAAGCCAACCATCCATGCCAAAAATTTTGAACTAAAACCACAACTCATCACCCTTGTGCAGAACAACTGTTCTTTCGGAGGAAGTGTCCAAGAAGACCCCAATCAACATCTAACCACCTTCCTGAGAATATGTGACACAGTGAAGTCTAATGGTATTCATCCTGATGCCTATAGACTGCTATTATTTCCATTCTCACTCAAGGATAAGGCAGCCAAGTGGCTGGAGTCTTTCCCAAAGGAGAGCTTGACAACTTGGAAAGATGTGGTGAACAAGTTCTTAGCAAGATTCTACCCTCCTCAATGAATCAATAGGCTGAGAGCTGAGGTCCAAACTTTCAGGTAACAAGATGGTGAGACTTTTTATGAAGCATGGGAGAGGTTTAAGGACCTGACAAGGAGGTGTCCACCTGACATGTTCAACGAATGGGTGCAGCTGCACATTTTCTATGAAGGCCTGTCATATGAATCAAAGAAGGCAGTAGACCATTCATCCAGAGGATCTTTGAACAAAAAAAGACTATTGAGGAAGCCATAGATGTCATTGAAACAGTAGCAGAGAATGACTATTTCTATGCTTCTGAAAGAGGCAACACAAGAGGAGTAATGGAGCTAAACAATGTAGATGCTCTGCTGGCCCAAAACAAGCTCATTACCCAGCAGCTGGCTGACCTCACCAAGAAGATGGAGAGGAACCAAGTAGCAGCAATCTCCACTTCATCAACAACCCAAGAAGGAGTGAATGAAGAAACAGAGGGTAGTCAGGAGCAGGCCAACTACATTGGGAATTCACATAGGCAAAACCATGATCCATACTCCAAGACTTACAACCCTGGATGGAGGAATCACCCAAACTTTGGGTGGGGAAATCATCAAGACCAAAGCCTTGATCAAAGATGCCCAAATCCCAACAATGCAGCTCACCAACATTTCACATCTAGACCATATCAACACTTCCATAACAACACCTCTCCACATCCACATCAAAACCAAAATAACTTACCTCATTCTTCCACCTCTGATCCCAATATACAATCAATGGATGACAGACTCTCAAAGATTGAGAATCTACTTGAAGGCATAGACAAGGAGATTCAAGATAATAAAGCGTTCTGAGAAGAAGTGATGTCCAATACGCAGAATCAGGATGCTGCCATCAAGAAACTAGAGACACAAATTGGCTACTTATTCAAGAAAATTCCAAGCCACAACCTTCGCAGCAAGACTAACTCAACCCAAAGGGAGGAGTGTCAGGCTATCACCCTTCGGAGTGGGAAGGAACTGAAGGAAACCCCCCAGAAACCACAAGAAGAGGACTCAAATAAAGAGGAAGAAGAGCAGGACGAAGCTCGAGTTTCCACTTTGAGTTCACAAAAAGGGGAAGGAGTGCTGAAGCCAGACGCCCCAAGAGTCTGATACCCTCAGCAATTAAAGAAGAAGGGGGATGACAATCAGTTTTTGAGATTTTTGGAAATCTTCAAGAAACTGCAAATCAACATACCCTTTGCTGAAGCAATAGAATAAATGCCACTCTATGCCAAGTTCTTGAAGGAGCTCATGACTAAGAAGAGAAGCTGGAAGAACAATGAGACTGTGATACTAACCAAAGAATGTAGTGCTATCATTCAGCACAAACTGCCCCAGAAATTAAAGGATTCGGGGAGTTTTCAGATCCCTTGTATTATAGGGGAAATCACAGTGGAGAAAGCTCTTTGTGACTTAGGAGCCAGCATCAATTTGATGTTAGTAGCTATGATGAGGAAGATGAAGATAGAGGAGGCTAAACCAACAAAAATGGCCTTACAGTTGGCAGACAGATCGTTCAAGTTCCCTCATGGCGTAGTAGAGGATTTGCTGGTGAAAGTGGGAGACTTCATATTCCCGGTAGACTTCGTAGTGCTGGACATGCAGGAAGAAGCCAAGACCTCCATTATCCTGGGAAGGCCGTTCTTGGCCACTGCTGGAGCTGTCATCGATGTCCAAAAAGGCGATCTCACCCTGAGATTACACAATGAAAAGATGACAATCAATGTGTTCAAGGCCATGAGTTACCCACAAGAACAAATGGGGGAATGTATGAGGTTGGATTCACTTGAAGAGGAAGTGCAGGAGAGTTTTGAAGAAGAAGAGTCTGAAGAGCCCGAAAGAATAATAGAGGAGGAGTTTACATCAAGTGAAGAGGTTGCAACAACAGAAATGGGCATACCAGGTGCACCAAAGGAAGAGAACGAAAAGTCAGAAGCACCTAAACTTGAACTCAAAGCACTGCCACCCACTCTCAAATATGCGTACTTGGGAGAAAATGAAAATTACCCAGTGATCATAAGCTCATACCTCAGCCAAGATCAAGAGGATGAACTGCTCAAAGTACTGCGAAAACACAAAGATGCCATTGGTTGGACTCTTGCTGACTTGAAAGGGATAAGTTCGGCCATATGCATGCACAAGATACTGCTGGAAGATGATGCCAAACCATCCATTCAATCCCAAAGGAGGTTGAACCCAATCATGAAGGAAGTGGTACAGAAAGAAGTTATGAAGTTATGGCAGGGAGGGGGTAATCTACCCGATCTCAGACAGCCCCTGGGTTAGCCCCGTGCATGTTGTCCCAAAAAAGGGAGGAATTACCGTGGTTCCCAATGAGAGGAACGAACTAATTCCTACAAGGACGGTTACAGGATGGCGGATGTGCATAGACTACAGAAAGCTCAATGAGGCTACACGAAAAGATCATTTCCCCCTTCCATTCATGGATCAGATGTTGGAAAGACTCACAGGGCACGCTTATTATTGTTTTCTCGACGGTTATTCAGGATATAACCAAATAGTGGTTGATCCCAGAGATCAAGAGAAAACCTCATTCACTTGCCCATATGGAGTGTTTGCCTACAGGCGCATGCCATTTGGGCTATGTAATGCACCTGCGACTTTCCAATGCTGCATGCTTTCTATCTTTTCAGATATGATAGAAAAATTCATTGAAGTTTTTATGGATGATTTCTCGGTATTCGGAGATTCCTTTCCTAGTTGCCTACATCACCTCGCCCTGGTATTGAAAAGATGCCAAGAGACCAATCTGGTCTTGAACTAGGAGAAATGTCACTTTATGGTGACAGGAGGAATAGTCCTTGGTCACAAAGTTTCTAACCAAGGCATTGAGGTTGACAGAGCCAAAGTAGAACTTATTGAAAAACTGCCTCCACCGAGTGATGTCAGGGCAATTAGGAGCTTTTTAGGGCATGCTGGTTTTTACAGAAGGTTTATTAAAGATTTTTCAAAGATAGCCAAGCCCTTAAGCAATCTCCTTGTATCTGATACACCATTTATCTTTGATGAAACATGCATGTTAGCCTTTGAAAATTTGAAAATGAGGCTGTCCTCTGCTCCTATCATTTCCCCACCTGATTGGAACTTACCATTTGAATTGATGTGTGACGCATCTGATTTTGCAGTTGGGGCAGTATTAGGACAGAAGAAAGAAAACTTAGTCCATGTGATATACTATGCGAGCAAAGTCCTTAATGATACTCAAAGAAATTATACCACTACTGAAAAGGAGTTGCTAGCAATAGTTTTTGCATTTGACAAGTTTAGATCGTACCTCATTGGTGCTAAAGTGATTGTTTTTATAGATCACACAGCACTTAAATATTTATTTGCCAAGCAAGAATCAAAGCCAAGACTAATAAGATGGATCTTATTATTGCAGGAATTCAATATTGAAAACAGAGACAAGAAAGGAGTGGAGAACAAGGTAGCAGATCATCTATCCAGGATTCCTCATGATAAAGGTGGAACACCTGATACAAGTGTGAACGAGTTCTTCCCTGATGAGCAGTTGATGATAGTTCACAAAGCACCATGGTTCGCAGACATTGCCAACTTCAAGGCAACTGGGGTATTGCCTCCAAAGATCAATAAACATCAAAAAGGAAGCTCATGAATGATGCAAAGTACTTTGTCTGGGATGAGCCATATCTATTCAAGAAGTGTTCAGATGGAATCCTTAAAAGATGTGTTTCGGAAGAAGAAGGACGAGAGGTCCTATGGAATTGCCACGA
This sequence comes from Arachis hypogaea, assembly GCF_003086295.3. NCBI lineage: Eukaryota > Viridiplantae > Streptophyta > Magnoliopsida > Fabales > Fabaceae > Arachis > Arachis hypogaea. The sequence continues at coordinate 80,151,721 of NC_092047.1, forward strand.
CTCATGCTATGGAGGCCACTTTGGAGGGGATAGAACTGCAGCTAAGGTGTTACAAAGCGGATTCTTTTGGCCCACCCTTTTCAAGGATGCCAAAGAACTAGTGAAGAGCTGCAATGAATGCCAAAGATCTGGAAACTTGCCAAAAAGAAATGAGATGCCACAAAATTTCATCTTGGAACTGGAATTGTTTGATGTGTGGGGAATCGATTTCATGGGGCCATTCCCAACCTCAAATGCAAACAAGTACATCTTGGTAGCAGTGGATTATGTTTTCAAGTGGGTAGAGGCTATTGCAACCCCAACGAATGATAACAGGGTAGTCATAAACTTCCTCAGGAAGAATATCTTTAGCCGGTTTGGAGTCCCACGAGCAGTCATCAGTGATAGAGGGAGCCATTTTTGTAACAGACCACTAAAAGCTCTTCTCCTACGATATGGGGTAAAACACAAGGTAGCCACACCTTACCATCCCCAAATAAGTGGACAAACTGAGATATCCAACAGAGAGCTAAAGAGGATTCTGGAAAAGACTGTGGGTGCATCAAGAAAGGATTGGTCGAAGAAGCTGGATGATGCTCTTTGGGCATACAGAACAGCATTCAAAACACCACTTGGAATGTCCCCATATCAACTAGTGTATGGGAAAGCTTGTCATTTACCACTGGAGCTGGAACACAAAGCTCTCTGGGCTATCAAGATACTAAATTTTGACAGCATTGCTGCTGGTGCAAAGAGGATCTTGCAGCTGCAAGAGATGGAGGAATTCAGGTCACAAGCCTATGAAAATACCAAGATGTATAAAGAGAAAGCAAAGAGAAGACATGACCTGCATCTTGCACCCAGGAGTTTCGAAAAGGGGCAGCGAGTACTCCTTTACAATTTCAAATTGAGACTATTCCCAGGAAAACTCAAATCAAGGTGGTCTGGACCTTTTCTTGTCACAAAGGTTTCGCCATATGGACACATCGAAATCATGGATGAAGGTTCAGAGAGGACTTTTACAGTGAACGAACAAAGACTCAAGCATTATCTGGGCAACATGGGGTAAAACCCCAGAGTAAATTACCATCTCAAGTAAAGGAGGAACCATCGAGCTAGCGACGATAAAAGAGCGCTCTGTTGGGAGGCAACCCAACCTCAGGTAGTTTCCTTTTCATCTTTATTTCAATAAGGATCACAAGTTGTTTCCCCTGTATTGCGAGGAGCTAAGTTTGGTGTTCCACACCAAAACAATTCAAGAGTGACAGTGTGATTCTAAGTTTGGTGTTCCACCAAAGACATTAGTTAGAATTACACCCCACTCCCAAAACACATTGCTAGGTCCAACCAATCAAGGAAAACAACTTAGATATAGTTAGACTTTAGTAATAATTATTTTGTTAACAACAAGATATGAGGTTCTCTGCATATATGCAATGATTTGTACTGGGCAAGGAACTAAGTTTGGTGTTCACACACCAAATTAAGTTCAAAAGCCACAAGCATACATGCAAGCTAACTATGTCTCAAGTGCTTTGGGAACAAGCAACTTCCAATAACTTTGCAAGAATCTTATAAGGAAATGGTGCACCTTCACCCAAGGAAGTGAAGTAGCAAGGACTAGGATGATGACAAAGAAAGAGGGCAACTAGAAAGCATCACCCGAAGGTTGTATTGTTACTTAATTCCATTATACTCAGAATTGTTGAAAATTGGAAGTCCGAATGCACTTTTGATTAATAGTTACTCGTATTTGGAACCTTTTTCAATTCTGTCTTTTAAGTTTTTGAGTTGAAAAGGTCTATGTTTGCTGGTCTTTATGTCACTGCACCCTTACTTTGCTTACTTGTATGTTTGTCCCTTTGAATCAAATGAAAAAGAGAATGAGTGTTTTTAAAGACCAGAGAGAAGTTCATACTATGGAGTAAGTTCATGAGTTTATGGTATAGTCATAAGTTAGCTAAGTTGGTTCAACCATAAGGTGGGAAGACAACTATCTGTCCTGAATCATATGCTTTGAATACACCCCATGAGACTAGCTAAATAAGAAGATCCTAATAAGAAAAAGGGAAAGAACAATAAAGGTTGAAAAATAAAAGAAAAAGAGTAAGCAATAAGGCTAGGCACCAATGGTTTTAATCTTGAGGCATGTGTCTGTGGTGCTCCTGTGTGAGGGATCTACTTGGATGAATAAGCTCTTAGGGGTGCCTTATTGATGAGCGGATATTTTATACGCTTTTTGGGGTTAATTTCATATAGTTTTTAGTATGTTTTAGTTAGTTTTCAGTTTATTTTCATTAGTTTCTAGGAAAAATTCATATTTCTGGACTTTACTATGAGTTTGTGTGTTTTTCTGTAATTTCAGGTATTTTCTGGCTGAAATTGAGGGAGCTGAGCAGAAATCTGATTCAGGCTAAAAAAGAACTGCTGATGCTGTTGGATTCTGACCTCCCTGAACTCAAAGTGACTTTTCTGGAGCTACAATACTCCAAATGGCGCGCTTCTAATTGCGTTGGAAAGTAGACATCTAGGGCTTTCCAGAAATATATAATAGTCCATACTTTTCTCAAGGATAGATGACGTAAACTGGCGTTCAACGCCAGTTCCATGCTGCAGTCTGGCGTCCAGCGCCAGAAACAAGTTACAAAGTGGAGTTCAACGCCAGAAAAAGATCCAAAGCTGGCATTGAACGCCCAAAACAGCCCTATGCACGTGATTAGCTTAAGTCTCAGCCCCAGCACACACCAAGTGGGCCCCAGAAGTGGATTTCTGCACCATCTATCATAGTTTGTTCATTTTCTGTAAACCTAGGTTACTAGTTTAGTATTTAAACAACTTTTAGAGGTTTATTTCGCACCTCATGACATTTTTAGATCTGAACTTTGTATCTTTTGACGGCATGAGTCTCTAAACTCCATTGTTGGGGGTGAGGAGCTCTGCTGTGTCTCGATGAATTAATGCAAGTATTTCTGTTTTCCATTCAAACATGCATGTTCCTATCTAAGATATCCATTTGCACTTCAATATGAATGTGATGAACGTGACAATCATCATCATTCCTCCACGAACGCGTGCCTGACAACCACTTACGTTCCACCGTAGAATGAATGAATATCTCTTAGATCTCTTAATCAGAATCTTCGTGGAATAAGCTAGATTGATGGCAGTATTCAAGAGAATCCGGAAAGTCTAAACCTTGTGTGTGGTATTCTGAGTAGGATTCAGGGATTGAATGACTGTGACGAGCTTCAAACTCATGAGTGCTGGGCGTAATGACAGACGCAAAAGGATAGTAAATCCTATTCTGGTACGATTGAGAACCTGCAGATGATTAGCCGTGCGGTGACAGCGCATCTGGACCCTTTTCACTGGAAGGATGGATGGTAGCCATTTACAACGGTGATCCATCAACACACAGCTTGCCATAGAAGGACGTGCGTGCGTGAATCAGAAAACAGAGGAAAGCATAATTTCAGAAGACAAAGCATCTCCAAAACTCCAACCTATTCTCCATCATTGCATACAAGTATAATTTGTGTTCTGCCCTTTTATTCCTTGCAATCATATTTGATAAGTGAATTATTTTATTGTCTTCCTGACTAAGAGTTACAAGATAACCATAGATTGCTTCAAGCCAACAATCTCCATGGGATCGACCCTTACTCACGTAAGGTATTACTTGGACGACCCAGTGCACTTGCTGGTTAGTGGTACGAGTTGTAAAAAGTGTGATTTACAATTCGTGCACCAAGTTTTTGGCGTCGTTGCCGGGGATTGTTTGAGTTTGGACAACTGACGGTTTATTTTGTTGCTTAGATTAGGAGATTTTTTTTTTTTTGGTTTAGAGTCTTTTATTATTTATACCTTGTTAAAACACTTTAAATTTATAGCTCAATTAGTTAGAGCGTGGTGCTTATGTTCTTAGTAATTGGCTATCCTATTTTCAAAATCTTTTTCAAAAATAATTTTTCTTTGAATAAATCTTGTGCCAAACTTTGAGTTTGGTGTTTTCTTGTTGATTTTTCTTTGTTTTTCGAAAATTTTAGTTTGGTTTTCTAAAAATTTTAAGTTTGGTGTTCTTTCTTCATGTTCTTGTGTTCTTGTGAGTCTTCAAAGTGCTCTTGAGTTCTCCTTGCGTCTTGATCTTAAAATTTTTAAGTTTGGTGTTCCTTAGTGTTTTCCCTCCAGAATTTTCGAAAACAAGGAGCATTAGATCTAAAAATTTTAAATCTTGGGCTATCTTATTATTTCTCTCTCTCTCCTCCTTAAATTCAAAAATATCTTTTCTCTCTATTTTTTAAAACAAATTTTCGAAAATTATTTTTAAAATTCAGATTTTTTTTTAAAATTTAAAATTTTTTTCAATTCATATCTTTTTCAAAACATCCTGACCACTTTCTCTCTCCTCATTTTTTTCGAAAATCTTCACCTATTTTTATTTATTTTATTTTAATTTATTTTCAAAATAATTAAATAAATAAATAAATAAATAAATAAATTTTTTTATTTTACATTATCTCCCTTTCTCCATCATGGATCTAAGTGGAAATGAACAGTCCAGGAGGACTTTGGGGTTATATGCTAACCCCTCTACTGCTTCATATGGGAGTAGTATCTGTATACCCTCCATTGGAGTCAGTAGCTTTGAGTTGAATCCTCAGCTCATTATCATGGTGCAGCAAAGCTGCCAGTATTCTGGTCTTCCACAGGAAGAACCTACAGAGTTTCTGGCACAGTTTTTGCAAATTGATGATACAGTACATGATAAGGAAGTAGATCGGGACGTCTACAGATTATTACTATTTCTATTTGCTGTAAAAGACCAAGCCAAGAGGTGGTTGAATAACCAACCTAAGGCCAGCATAAGGACATGGAAACAGCTGACAGAAAAATTCCTGAATCAATACTTTCCTCCAAAACGGATGACACAGTTAAGGCTGGACATCCAAGGCTTTAAACAAGGAGATAATGAATCTCTTTATGATGCCTGGGAGAGATACAGAGAGATGCTATGAAAATGTCCCTCTGAAATGTTTTCAGAGTGGGTTCAGTTAGACATCTTCTATTATGGGCTTACAGAAAGAGCTAAGATCTCTCTAGATTACTCAGCTGGTGGATCTATCCACATGAGAAAGACAATTGAAGAAGCTCAAGAGCTCATTGATACAGTTGTTAGAAATCAGCATCTGTAATTAAACAGTGACCCTTCCATGAAAGAAGAGGCTAAAACAGTAACTGCTGAACTCAGTCCTGCAGAGCAAGCTGCTGAATTTAATCAGCAATTGGATTTTCTAACAAAGGAGTTAGCTGAATTCAAGGATAAACGACAAGAGACAAGGATGGCTAATATAAACATGGAAGTACAATTAAAGCAAACAAAGCAGCAGCTGTCAAAACAAATAACAGAAGAATGCCAAGCAGTTCAATTAAGAAGTGGAAAAGCACTAAATACCCTACTTCAAGGCAGCAGGAAACCAAGAAATGAGCAAACCACCCAAAATCCATCTAAGGACAGTAAGAGCCCAGGGAAAAATAATTCTGGCGCTAAAACACCAGAAATTGGGTGGAAGGCTGGCCCTGAACGCCCAGACCATGCTCAGAACTGGCGTTCAACGCCAGAAACAAGCAAGGATCTGGCGTTGAACGCCCAAAAGAAGCACATTTCTGGCGTTCAAACACCAGGAACAGATGAGGAGCTGGCGTCTAACGTCACTCTAGCTTCTAACTCTGGCACTCAATTGCCAGTGAGGGATCAGACACACACAAGTGCTGATAACAACCCATCTAAAAAGGCTTCTTCAATCACTTCTGTAGGAAATAAACTTACAGCAAGATAAAGCCAAGATACCTTGTCCTCAAAAACTCCGCCAAGAGGAGCAGGATAAGCAATTTGCTCGCTTTGCAGACTATCTCAGGACTCTTGAAATAAAGATTCCATTTGCAGAGGCACTTGAGCAAATACCTTCTTATGCCAAGTTCATAAAAGAGATCTTGAGTCATAAGAAGGATTGGAGAGAAACTGAAAGAGTTTTCCTCACTGAAAATTGCAGTGCAGTCATTATGAAAAGCTCTCCTGAAAAGCTTAAAGACCTTGGGAGTTTTCTGATACCATGCACATTAGAAGGTAATTGCACCAAGACAGCTTTATGTGATCTTGGGGCAAGCATCAACCTAATACCTGCATCTACTATCAGAAAGCTTGGTTTAACTGAAGAAGTTAAACCAACCCGGATATGTCTACAACTTGCTGATGGCTCCATTAAACACCCATCAGGCGTGATTGAAGACATGATTGCCAGAGTTGGGCCATTCGCCTTTCCCACTGACATTGTAGTGCTGGAAATGGAGGAGCACAAGAGTGCCACTCTCATTCTTGGAAGACCCTTCCTAGCAATTGGACGAACTCTCATTGATGTTCAACAGGGGGAAATAACCCTGAGAGTCAATGATGATGAGTTTAAGTTGAACGCTGTCAAAGCCATGCAGCATCCAGACACATCAAAAGACTGCATGAAAGTTGATCTTATCGACTCTTTGGTAGAAGAGATCAACATGGCTAAGAGTCTCGAATCAGAGTTGGAAGACATCTTTAAAGATGTTCAGCCTGATTTGGAGGATTCAGAGGAAATGAAAGAGCCTCTGAGATTTCCTCAGGAAGAGGGAAAACCTCCTAAACCCGATCTCAAACCATTACCACCATCCCTGAAATATGCATTTCTAGGAGAAGGTGACACTTTTCCAGTGATCATAAGCTCTGCTTTAAATCCACAGGAAGAGGAAGCACTTATTCAAGTGCTAAGGACACACAAGACAGCTCTTGGGTGGTCCATAGGTGACCTTAAGGGCATAAGCCCAGCTAGATGCATGCACAAAATCTTATTGGAGGATAATGCTAAACCAGTGGTTCAACCACAGAGGTGGCTAAATCCAGCCATGAAGGAAGTGGTGCAGAAAGAGGTCACCAAATTACTGGAGGCTGGAATTATTTATCCTATTTCTGATAGCCCCTGGGTGAGCCCTGTTCAAGTTGTCCCCAAAAAGGGAGGCATGACAGTGGTTCATAATGAAAAGAATGAACTGGTTCCTACAAGAACAGTTATAGGGTGGCGCATGTGTATTGACTACAGAAGGCTCAATACAGCCATCAGAAAGGATCATTTTCCTTTACCATTCATAGACCAGATGCTAGAAAGACTGGCAGGTCATGATTATTACTGCTTTTTGGATGGCTACTCAGGCTATAACCAGATTGCAGTAGATCCCCAAGATCAAGAAAAAACAGCATTCATATGTCCATCTGGAGTGTTTGCTTATAGAAGGATGCCATTTGGGCTGTGTAATGCGCCTGCAACCTTCCAGAGATGCATGCTCTCTATTTTCTCTGATATGGTGGAAAAATTTCTGGAAGTCTTCATGGATGACTTCTCAGTATATGGAGACTCATTCAGCTCCTGTCTTGATCACCTGAAACTAGTTCTGAAAAGATGCCAAGAGACCAACCTGGTTTTAAACTGGAAAAAATGTCACTTTATGGTGACTGAAGGGATTGTCCTTGGGCATAAAATTTCAAATAAGGGAATAGAGGTGGATCAAGCAAAAATAGAGGTGATTGAAAAATTACCACCACCTGCCAATGTTAAGGCAATCAGAAGCTTTCTGGGGCATGCAGGATTCTATAGGAGGTTTATAAAGGATTTTTCAAAAATCGCAAAACCTCTGAGCAATCTGCTAGCTGCTGACACGCCATTTGTGTTTGACACAGAGTGTCTGCAGGCGTTTGAAACGCTGAAAGCCAAGCTGGTCACAGCACCAGTTATTTCTGCACCAAACTGGACATTACCATTTGAGCTAATGTGTGATGCCAGTGATCACGCCATTGGTGCAGTACTGGGACAGAGGCATGACAAGCTTCTACATGTCATTTATTATGCTAGCCGCGTTTTAAATGATGCCCAGAAAAATTACACAACCACAGAAAAAGAATTGCTTGCAGTGGTTTATGCCATTGACAAGTTTAGATCATACTTAGTAGGATCAAAGGTGATTGTGTATACTGACCATGCTGCTCTTAAATATCTACTCACGTAGCAGGATTCAAAACCCAGGCTCATAAGATGGGTGTTGCTTCTGCAAGAGTTTGATATAGAAATAAGAGACAGAAAAGGGACAGAAAACCAAGTGGTTGATCATCTGTCCCGGATAGAGCCAATAGAAGGGACGTTCCCCCCTCTCTTGAGATCTCTGAGACCTTTCCGGATGAGCATTTATTTGCCATTCAGGAAGCACCATGGTTTGCAGACATTGTAAACTATAAAGCTGCAAGGTTCATACCCAAAGAGTACAACAGGCAACAAAAGAAAAAACTAATTACTGATGCAAAGTACTACTTGTGGGATGAACCCTATCTCTTTAAGAGATGTGCAGACGGAATAATCCGGAGATGTGTACCTAGAGAAGAAGCACAGAGGATCCTATGGCATTGCCATGGATCACAATATGGAGGCCATTTTGGAGGTGAGCGGACAGCCACCAAGGTCCTCCAATGTGGTTTCTATTGGCCCATACTCTATAGAGATTCCCGAGAGTTTGTACGTAACTATGACAGTTGCCAAAGAGCTGGTAATTTGCCCCATGGTTATGCCATGCCTCAACAAGGAATCTTGGAGATTGAGTTGTTTGACGTATGGGGAATTGACTTCATGGGACCTTTCCCACCATCATACTCAAACACTTACATTCTGGTGGCAGTTGACTACGTATCAAAATGGGTAGAGGCCGTTGCCACACCCACCAATGATACTAAAACAGTGCTGAAGTTTCTCCAGAAATACATCTTCAGCAGATTTGGGGTCCTTAGAGTACTAATCAGTGATGGGGGCACTCACTTCTGCAACAAACAAGTTTACTCTGCCATGGTCAGGTATGGGATTCGCCACAAGGTGGCGACTCCATATCATCCACAGACTAATGGGCAAGCTGAAGTCTCTAACAGAGAGCTAAAAAGAATCCTAGAACGGACTGTAAGTACCCGTAGAAAGGATTGGGCAAGAAGCTTGGATGATGCTCTGTGGGCATACAGAACAACATTCAAGACTCCTATAGGGACCTCTCCATACCAACTTGTGTATGGTAAGGCATGTCACCTGCCCGTGGAACTGGAACATAAAGCCTACTGGGCAACCAGATTCCTAAACTTTGATGCTAAATTAGCTGGAGAAAAAAGATTGCTCCAGCTAAATGAGCTAGAGGAATTCAGATTCACTGCTTTCGAAAATGCCAAGCTTTATAAAGAAAAATAAAAAAAGTGGCATGACAGAAAGCTGTCATCTAGAATTTTTGAACCAGGACAAAAGGTTCTGTTGTTTAACTCTAGGCTCAGGCTATTCCCCAGGAAACTGAAGTCCCGGTGGAGGGGACCATATGTGATTACAAGTGTATCACCATATGGTTATGTGGAGCTTCAAGATATTGATTCTGATAAGAAGTTCATTGTTAATGGACAGAGAATCAAGCACTATCTTGAAGGTAATGTTGAGCAAGAGTGCTCAAGGCTGAAGCAAGATTAAAAGCTCAGCGAGGTCCAGCTAAAGACAATAAAGAAGCGCTTGCTGGGAGGCAACCCAGCCATGGGGCATCACTTCCTCTAAGCATTTTGCCCTATTCTTGATTTTATTTGTTTATATAAAGTTCACTGACACTAAGGTAGAGAGTCAATTGTATAAGTTCACAGGGTTACAGAAGGATTCTGCACACAAAACAGAGAAAAAGAGCTCACTGGCAAGAAAACGCCAGTAAGGATAGCCATCTGGGCGTTAAACGCCAGAAAGAAGCATCTTCTGGGCGTTGAACGCCAGAAAGAAGCTCCTTCTGGGCGTTTAACGCCAGATTTACAGCGTCCTGGGCGTTCAGAAAAACGCCCAGTGACAAAGGAGTTCCTGGCGTTCAACGCCAGAAAGAAGCAACAGCTGGGCGTTGAACGCCCAGGAGAGGCAGCATTTGGGCGTTGAACGCCCAAAACATGCAGCGTTTGGGCGTTCAAACGCCAGGATGGTGGGGAGGAGGTGACTTCGTTTTTACTTCATATTTTTCATTCTAATTTTAATTTTCATGTTTCAATTCATGATTTCTTGCATAAACATGTTAAGAACCCTGATTTCTAAAGTCCCTAATTTCCAAAAACCCTATTTTAAAAATATCAAATGTATCTTAATCCATAAGCACAAATTCTCTTTCTATCCAATTCAACTCTTTTTCAAAATTTTCAAAACAAATCTATCTCTTTTCATTCAAAAATCTTTTCAACTAATCAATATCTTTTTCAAATCTACATACTATTTTTTTTCAAAAATCCAAATCTATCTTTTCAAATATCTTTCATATCTATTCAATTTTAAATTATATCTTTTCTTATCATACTTAAAATTTTCTTAAAAATCATATCTTCTATCTTATTTTCCTCCCTATTTTCGAAAACCCACCCCCCTCTCCCTTTAAATATGGGTTCGGCCTCCCTCCCCTCCCATCCACCATTGCACCTAGCTCTCCTTCTCTCCCTCTCCTTTCTTTTCTTTTTGCTTGAGGACAAGCAAACCTCTAAGTTTGGTGTGCTTATCCGTGATCACTAAGATCATGGCTCCTAAAGGAAAACAACCCACTCCAAGAGGCAAGAAAGAAAGCGTTCCAAAACCACTTTGGAATCAAGGGAAGTTCTTAACTAAAGAACATTTAGACCATTATTACAAAATAATGGGTCTAAGATCAGTGATCCCGGAAGTTAGATTCGATCTGAAAGAAGACGAATATCCAGAGATCCAGGAGCAAATTCGAATCAGGAACTGGGAGATCCTAGCTAATCCTGAAACGAAAGTGGGAAGGAATATGGTCCAGGAGTTCTATGCTAATATGTGGCATACAGACAGGCAAAGACTATCTGGATCTGCTATCTATGACTATCGGACCTTGGTCAGAGGAAAGATTGTTCATACCCATCCTGACAAGAACAGGGAGATCTTAAAGCTGCCTCAGCTGAAAGATGATCCAGACTCCTTCAATAGGAGAATGATGAGAACAGACAAGGGCCTGGATAAGATTCTAGAGGATATATGTATCCCTGGAGCCAGGTGGACCACCAGCACGAAGGGTGTCCCAATTCAACTCAAAAGAGAAGATCTCAAACCAGTCGCCAGAGGATGGCTGGACTTCATTCGGCATTCTTTGCTGCCCACTAGCAACCGTTCTGAAGTCACTATTAGAAGAGCAGTGATGATCCATTGTATCATGATGGGAAAAGAAGTGGAAGTTCATCAACTGATTTCAACTGAATTCTACAAAATTTCAAACAAAAATTCCAAAGATGCCAGGTTGGCTTATCCAAGCTTGATTTCTATGCTCTGCAAGGACGCTGGAGTAAGGATGGGAATAACTGAGTATATCTCAGTTGAGCGGCCAATCACCAAAGCATCAATGGAAAAACAACAAGCACAGGATGACCCCATCAAGAAGAGAACACAGGAAATTCTCCCAGAAATCCCCCAATCTGAATACTGGGAGTATCTTGAAACATCTATTACCAAGATGCAAGAAGCTATGGAACAAATACAGAAAGAACAGAAGGAACAAAGTAGCATCCTTTGCTATTTGCTTAAAGAACAGGAGGAGCAAGGGCGTGATCTAAGGGAATTGAAGCGCCAGAAATTATCTCTTGAAGGACCAAGCACCTCGCAGATTAGAGGAACATCCACTTCCCAGAACAAAGGTTGTTAAATTCCAATCTTAGCCTTAACTCTATGATAACTGTTTTTATTTTAGTTTTACCTTAGGAGTCATATAGTAGTAATTAGTATATATATTTTTTATTTTATCCCCAATTAAGCTATAATCTAATTTTATCATCATCATTGAACATGAATAAAATAGAAGAATTTCTTTAGAATAAGAGGCAATATTTTTCAAGTTTTTAATAAGATAAATTCTAATTATTTACATGTGGTGGCAATGCTTTCTGTCTTCTAAATGAATACTTGAATAGTGCACATGTCTTTTGAATTTGATGTTTAAGACTATTAAATATGTTGGCTCTTGAAAGAATGATGAACATGAGACATGTTATTGATAATCTGAAAAATCATAAAAATGATTCTTGAAGCAAGAAAAAGCAGTGAATACAAAAGCTTGCAGAAAAAAAAATAGAGAAAGAAAAAGAAAAAGCAAGCAGAAAAAGCCAAAGCTCTTAAAACCAAAAGGCAAGAGCAAAAAGCCAATAGCCCTTAAAACTAAAAGGCAAGGGTAATAAAAAGGACCCCAAGGCTTTGAGCATCAGTGGATAGGAGGGCCTAAAGGAATAAAATCCTAGCCTAAGCGGCTAAACCAAGCTGTCCCTAACCATGTGCTTGTGGCGTGAAGGTGTCAAGTGAAAACTTGAGACTGAGCGGTTAAAGTCAAGGTCCAAAGCAAAAAGAAGAGTGTGCTTAAGAACCCTAGACACCTCTAATTGGAGACTTTAGCAAAGCTGAGTCACAATCTGAAAAGGTTCACCCAATTATGTGTCTGTGGCATTTATGTATCCGGTGGTAATATTGGAAAACAAAGTGCTGAGGGCCACGACCAAGACTCATAAAGTAGCTGTATTCAAGAATCAACATACTGAACTAGGAGAATCAATATCACTATCTGAATTCTGAGTTCCTATAGATGCCAATCACTCTGAGCTTCTATTTTGTTTATCTAGTTGCTTGAGGACAAGCAACAGTTTAAATTTGGTGTTGTGATGAGCGGATATTTTATACGCTTTTTGGGGTTAATTTCATATAGTTTTTAGTATGTTTTAGTTAGTTTTCAGTTTATTTTCATTAGTTTCTAGGCAAAATTCATATTTCTAGACTCTACTATGAGTTTGTGTGTTTTTCTATAATTTCAGGTATTTTCTGGCTGATATTGAGGGAGCTGAGCAGAAATCTGATTCAGGCTGAAAAAGGACTGCTGATACTGTTGGATTCTGACCTCCCTGCACTCAAAGTGGATTTTCTGGAGCTACAGGACTCCAAATGGTGCGCTTCCAATTTCGTTGGAAAGTAGACATCCAGGGCTTTCCAGCAATATATAATAGTCCATACTTTGCTCAAGGATAGACGACGTAAACTGGCGTTTAACGCCAGTTCCATGCTGCGGTCTGGCGTCCAGCGCCAGAAACAAGTTACAAAGTGGAGTTCAACGCCAGAAAAGGATCCAAAGCTGGCGTTGAATGCACAAAACAGCCCTATGCACGTGATTAGCTTAAGTCTCAGCCCCAGCACACACCAAGTGGGCCCCAGAAGTGGATTTCTGCACCATCTATTATAGTTTGTTCATTTTCTGTAAACCTAGGTTACTAGTTTAGTATTTAAACAACTTTTAGAGGTTTATTTTGCACCTCATGAAATTTTTAGATCTGAACTTTGTATCTTTTGACGGCATGAGTCTCTAAACTCCATTGTTGGGGGTGAGGAGCTCTGCTGTGTCTCGATGAATTAATGCAAGTATTTCTATTTTCCATTCAAACATGCGTGTTCCTATCTAAGATATCCATTCGCACTTCAATATGAATGTGATGAACGTGACAATCATCATCATTCCTCCACGAACGCGTGCCTGACAACCACTTACGTTCCACCGTAGAATGAATGAATATCTCTTAGATCTCTTAATCAGAATCTTCGTGGTATAAGCTAGATTGATGGCAGTATTCAAGAGAATCTGGAAAGTCTAAACCTTGTCTGTGGTATTCCGAGTTGGATTCAGGGATTGAATGACTGTGACGAGCTTCAAACTCATGAGTGCTGGGCGTAGTGACAGACGCAAAAGGATAGTAAATCCTATTCCGGTACGATTGAGAACCTGCAGATGATTAGCCGTGCGGTGACAGCGCATCTGGACCCTTTTCACTGGAAGGATGGATGGTAGCCGTTGACAACGGTGATCCACCAACACACAGCTTGCCATAGAAGGACGTGCGTGCGTAAATCAGAAAACAGAGGAAAGCAGAATTTCAGAAGACAAAGCATCTCCAAAACTCCAACCTATTCTCCATCATTGCATACAAGTATAATTTGTGTTCTTCCCTTTTATTCCTTGCAATCATATTTGATAAGTGAATTATTTTATTGTGTTCCTGAGTAAAAGTTACAAGATAACCATAGATTGCTTCAAGCCAACAATCTCCGTGGGATCGACCCTTACTCACGTAAGGTATTACTTGGACGACCCAGTGCACTTGCTGGTTAGTGGTACGAGTTGTAAAAAGTGTGATTTACAATTCGTGCACCACTTATCACTTGGTAACTTGGGTTAACTAACTCGGGATTATCAGCTGAAAGTCCACTATCAAGAGTAACCCTCACTACAGAGCAGTTAGTAACCCAAAGAGGTGCTGGACACAAGGTCTCAAGAAAAGAAAATAAATAAACTATGTGCCTGTGGTGTGTATGTATGGGGGAGAGGCTTGAGCAAGTAAGTCCTTAGGGGTGCTTCAACACCTAGCACCTTGAACCAACTGGTTCGGAAGTGTTGGCTGAAAGCTTATTTTAAAGAGTTACCCCCTTACAGAGTACTTAGCTTAAGAATAAAAATAAGCCCTGAAATAACAACAAAAGGATCAATGAATAAAAGTCTCATGGGATGCAATCACAGTGAGTATTCTAGGACATGATAAAGGTCTGAAAGCCAGGAATGAACCTAAGTTGCTATGCATGAAACCACCATAAAACTAGGGACATGACTTCCACAAGAATGACTCATTTCTCTTGGTATTCCATTCATCATTCTCTTGTTCCAGTACTTGCTTAGGGACAAGCAAGCTTTAAGTTTGGTGTTGTGATGCCAGGGCATTTTGGCCAGTTTCACTGACCTTTTCTTTACTGTTTTTAGGGTAGTTTCATGCATTTCCTTAGGAAATAAGCTAGTTTTGGGTAGATATTCACTTACATCTTGATTCAAGCATAAATTGTGCACTTCACATGATTTCATGAGGATTTTTGCATGAATTTAAGGACAAATTGGATGTTGCATTTCCCATGACTTGGACTAGAACTTTGATGCACTTTATTGCTTGATTTCAGGACAAAGGAAGCAAAGAAGAACCACATTAGTGGCTACGTTAGTTACACTAACGTTAACACTAACGTGGAATGGGAGTAACTTGCAAAGTTAATGAGAAAAATAATTGCCAATAACGCTCTCGAAGCCATCATTGCCCACGTTAAGAGTCACGTTAACTAAGTTAACGTAAACTCTAATGTGGAAGAAAGGAAATGGAGCCAACGTTAGTGACACTTAACATTATCACTAACGTTGGACCAAGCTCATAAGTGGCCACGTTAGTTGCCACGTTAACTTAGTTAACGTGGCCTCTAACGTTAAGAAGAAAGGGGGAAGCCAATGTTAGTGACATTCAACATTATCACTAATGTTGGCCAAGTCACATTAAGCCACGTTAACTTCCACGTTAACCTAGTTAACGTGGAAACTAACGTGAGGAAACAAAGTGGTCGACAACGTTAGTGACACCAAACATTGTCACTAACGTTGGAAGGAACCCACACAAGCCCCAATAAGCCACGTTAACTCCCACGTTAACCTAGTTAACGTGGAAGCTAACGTGAATAAGGGAGGTGATCGCCAACGTTAGTGACACTCAACATTGTCACTAACGTTGGAATTAGCCCACATAAGCCACTATGAGCCACGTTAACTCCCACGTTAACTTAGTTAACGTGGAAGCTAACGTGGATAAGGGAATGATGAGCCAACGTTAGTGACACTCAACTTTGTCACTAACGTTGGAGATGGCTAGCATGGCCACATTAGAAGCCACGTTAACCTAGTTAACGTGGACTCTAACGTGAGAAATAGGGGCACATTGGAACGTTAGTGACAATGATAAGTGTCACTAACGTTCTCGAAGGTTGGCAAGCCTACGTTAAAAGAGCCATGTTAACTAAGTTAACGTGGACTCTAACGTAGGGAAGGGGGAGACTTCTCAACGTTACTGGGAAAGGTAAGTCCTAGTAACGTGTGCGAAGGGCATAGAGGCAACGTTAGTGGCAACGTTTGTGCCACTAACGTTGAGGTTAACGTGGCTCTTACTTGGGTGAGGAACGTTAGTGAAAAAGGTGATTATCACTAACGTTCTCGAACCCATATTTTCACTGAACGTTAACACCACTAACGTCCTGAGCTAAGGTCTCTGCCCACTTCAAACTTTCTCTCTGCAAGTAAAGCCAAGCCCAATGAAGAAGAGAACTGCTTCAAACTCCAGATCTAAAGGCCCACACGCAAGACTTGAAGAGCCAACTAGAAGAACAGAAGAGTAGTATATATAGGAGTAGCTTTGAATTAAATTGGGAGTTGGAAAATATAGGGAGCCTCTGGGCATAGAATTACTCTCTGTATTTACTTTCTCTGCACTTCTAGTTTCATCATGTATTCTCCATCTTTGTTTTCATTTTCCAGAGCTATGAACAACTAAACCCCTTTCATTGGGTTAGGGAGCTCTGTTGTAATTTGATCGATCAATACTAGTTTTCATTATTTTTCTTCTATCTTTTCTCTTGATTTTAATTGAAAGCTTTCGATCTTCATCCAATTGGGTAGTTATCTTGGAAAAGAAGCTATTCATACTTGGATCTCTTCTGAACCTTGAAAGAGGAATGAAGAGATCATGCTAGAAATGCTTTCTCATGCTGGACCAAATTGGGTTTGGATGGATATGTGACTATAATCCTCTCAACACTTGATTTGGGAAATGCATGTGGTATAATCAGTGACCATACTTCATCTCTTCTCATGAGCAATTGACCAAGGAATTGGCTATTGATCAAGATTTGAGAGATTGGATTACAAGAAATTGTAATTCGATCACTTAAGATTGCCAAGGAGATCAAAGAGTCCATTGATTGAGGAAGAGATGAAAATGAAATTGATCCGGAGAATGCAACATCTCCTGAGCCCAATGAACTCCCCATTTCTGATCTTACCCATTCTCTTTAATTTCTGCCATTTACATTTATGAGCAATACCCCATTCCCATTTACAATTTAGTAATTTACTTTCAGTCATTTATTTTCAGTTCTTTAATTCTAGCATTTTCTTTTTCTGTCATTTACCTTCCCGCCATTTTATTTTCTGCAATTCTCAACTCAAATTCTGGATTCGCTCAACTAGAACATTCCTCTTATTAAAGTTGCTTGATTAATCAATCCCTGTGGGATTCGACCTCACTCTATTGTGAGTTTTTACTTGACGACAAATTCGGTACACTTGCCGAAGGGAAATTTGTTACGAGACAAGTTTTCCGTGCATCAGGTACAAAATAAATCTCTAAAAGTTGTTTAAATACTAGACTAGTAACCTAGGTTTACAGAAAATGAGTAAACTATGACAGATAGTGCAGAAATCCACTTCTGGGGCCCACTTGGTATGTGCTGGGGCTGAGACTTGAGCTTTACATGTGCCTAGGCTGTTTCTGGAGTTAAATGCCCGTTTGTAACCTGTTTTGGGCGTTGAACTCCACTTTGTAACCTGTTTCTGGCGTTTTACGCCAGAATAGGACAGAGAACTGGCGTTGAACGCAAGTTTGCATTGTTTAAACTTGAGCAAAGTATAAACTATTATATATTGCTGGAAAGCCCTGGATGTCTACTTTCCAACGCAATTGAAAACGAGCCAATGGGATTTCTGTAGCTCCAGAAAATCCACTTTAAGTGCAGGGAGGTCAGAATCCAACAGCATCAGCAGTCCTTTTTCAGCCTGAATCAGATTTTTGCTCAACTTCCTCAATTTCAGCCAGAAAATACCTGAAATTACAGAAAAACACACGAACTCATAGTAAAGTCCAGAAATATAAAATTTTCCTAAAAACTAATGAAAATATACTAAAAACAAATTAAATTATACTAAAAACTTCCTAAAAACAATGCCAAAAAGCGTATAAATTATCCGCTCATCACAACACCAAACTTAAATTGTTGCTTGTCTCCAAGCAATTGGAAATCAAATAGGATGAAAAGAAGAGAATATACTATAAATTCCAACTATCAATGAAACTTAGCTCCAATCAGATGAGCAGGACTAGTAGCTTTTTGCCTCTTGAATAGTTTTGGCATCTCACTTTATCCATTGGAGTTCAGAATGATTGGCATCTATAGGAACTTAGAGTTTAGATAGTGTTATTGACTCTCCTAGTTCAGTATGTTAATTCTTGAACACAGCTACTTTATGAGTCTTGGCCGTGGCCCTAAGCACTCTGTTTTCCAGTTTTACCACCGGATACATACATGCCACAGACACATAATTGGGTGAACCTTTTTAGATTGTGACTCAGCTTTGCTAAAGTCCCCAATTAGAGGTGTCCAGAGTTCTTAAGCACACTCTGTTTTTGCTTTGGACCTTGACTTTAACTGCTCAGTCTCAAGTTTTCACTTGACACCTTCACGCCACAAGCACATGGTTAGGGACAGCTTGGTTTAACCGCTTAGGCCAGGATTTTATTCCTTTAGGCCCTCCTATCCACTGATGCTCAAAGTCTTGGATCCTTTTTATTACCCTTGCCTTTTGGTTTTAAGGGCTATTGGCTTTTTCTGCTTGCTTTTTCTTTTTCTTTTTTTTTTCTTTTTTTTTTGCTATTTTCTTCTCTCTTTTTTCTACAAGCTTTTGTATTCACTGCTTTTTCTTGCTTCAAGAATCAAATTTATGATTTTTTAGATTATCAATAACATTTTTCCTTCTTCCTTATTCTTTCAAGAGCCAACATATTTAACATTCATAAACAACAAATTCAAAAGACATATGCACTGTTCAAGCATTCATTCAGAAAACAAAAAGTATTGTCACCACATAAAAATAATTAAACTAATTTCAAGGATGAATTCGAAATTCATGTACTTCTTGTTATTTTGTAATTAAAACATTTTTCATTTAAGAAAGGTGATGGATTTATAGGACACTCACAGCTTTAAGGCATAAACTCTAATTTTTTTATTTATTATTAAATGGAGATAATATAAATTAAACATAAAAGCAGACACTTAGCAATAAAAGAAAGGAAAATAAGGACATAAAGACAATTGACTCTGAATTTAATACTCATATACTCTAGAATAGATAAAAGGTTATCACAGAGTTAGGACTCAACAACCTTTGCTTTGGGAGGTGGATGCCTCTTTAGTTTGTGGAGTGCATGGTCCTTCAAGAGATAGCTTCTGGCGCTTTAATTCCTTCAGTTCACGCCCATGCTCTTCTTGTTCCTTCAGCAGTTTGCAGAGCATGCTATTCTAATTTTTCTTTTCTTTTTTCAGTTGATCTACAGCTTCTTGCAACTTGGTAATAGATGCTTCTAGGCGCTCCCAGTATTCAATTTGAGGGATTTCTGGGAGGAACTCCTATGCTCTCCTCTTGAGGGGGTCGTCCTGCACTTGTTGTCCTTCCATTGACTTTTTAGTGATTGGTTGCTCAACTGATACATACTCATCTACTCCCATCTTTACTCCAGCATCTTTACACAGCATGGAAATTAGGCTTGGATAGGCCAATTTGGCATCTTTGGAGTTCTTATTTGCAATTGCGTAGAGCTCACAAGAAATCAGCTGATGAACTTCCACTTTATTCCCCAACATAATGCAATGAATCATTACTGCTCTTTTGAGGGTGACTTCTGAGCGGTTACTAGTGGGCAATATAGAACGCCCAATGAAGTCCAGCCAGCCTCTAGCGACTGGTTTGAGATCTCCTCTCTTGAGTTGGTTTGGGACACCCTTTGTGTTGGTCGTCCACTTGGTCCCAGGGAGGCATATGTCCTCTAGGATTTTGTCCAAGCTCTTATTCTCTCTCATCATTCTCCTATTAAAGGAGTCCGGGTCATCTTACAGTTGAGGCAGCTTGAAGATCTCCCTTATTTTGTCAGGGTGGGTGTGAACAATCTTCCCTCTGACCAGAGTTCGATAGTCATAGAATGCGATTCCAGCTATTCTCTGCCTGTCTGTTTGCCACAGATTAGAGTAAAATTCCTGAACCATGTTTCTTCCCACCTTTGTCTCCGGATTAGCTAGGATTTCCCAGCGCCTGTTTCGAATTTGCTCTTGGATCTCCGGATATTCGTCTTCTTTCAGATCGAATCTAACTTCCGGGATCACTGACCTTAGACCCATTATCTTGTAGTAATGGTATGAATGTTCTTTGGTTAAGAACTTCCCTTGATTCCAAAGTGGTTTTGAAATATTCTCTTTCTTGCCTCTTGAGGTGGTTTGTTTTCCCTTAGGAGCCATGATCTTGTTGGTTTAGTGATCACGGATAAACACACCAAACTTAGAGGTTTGCTTGTCCTTAAACAAAAGAAAGGAAAAGAGAGGGATAGAGGGAGAGCCAAGTTCGAATTGTGGGAGAGAGGGGGAGGCCGAACGAGTATTTAAAGGGAAGGGGGGGTGGGTATTCGAAAACCTTTGCAAAAGATATGATAGAAAATAAAATGTGGAAGAGATAAGTGTGATAGGAAAAGATGTGATTTAAAATTAAAAAAAAAGATATAAAAGATATTTGAAAAAGATAAATTTGTTTTGAAAAAGATATTATGTATATTTGAAAAAGATATTTATGAGTTGAAAAGATTTAAGAAGGAAAGGAGATAGATTTGTTTTGAAAAGGATTTGAAAAGAAGTTGAAAAAGATTTGTGTTTATGCATTAAGATACATTTGAAATCTTTGAAAAGGGATTTTAGAAATTAGGATTTGTAATATGTTTATGCAAGAAATTATGAATGGAAACATGAAAAATGGAAAAAATTGGAGGTGAAAACGAATTTACCTCCTCCCCACAATCCTGGCGTTAAACGCCCAAACGCTGCATGTTTTGGGCGTTTAACGCCGATCTGTAGCCTCTTTTGGGCATTTAACGCCCAGCTGCTGCTTCTAGCTGGCGTTAAACGCCAGAAATCTCTTGTCACTGGGCGTTTTACTGAATGCCCAGGACGCTGCAAAATTGGCGTTAAACGCCCAGAATGGTGCCCATTCTGGCATTTAACACCCAGAAAGATGCCATTACTGGCGTTTAACGCCCAGAAAGGCACCATTACTGGCGTTAAACGCCCAAATGCATCTTTTACTGGCGTTTTCTTGCCAGTGAGCTCCTTTTTCCTATTTTGTGCTCTGAATCCTTCTATAACCCTGTGAACTTATGCAATTGATTTTTTTACCTTGAAGAATTAAAATTGAACTTGCATACTAAAATGAAGAATAGAATAAAATAAAATAAAGTAACAGAAAAATTTTGCTAATGGCTGGGTTGCCTCCCAGCAAGCGCTTCTTTATTGTCTTTAGCTGGACCTTGTTGAGCTTTTAATCTAGCTTCAACCTTGAGCACTCTTGCTCAACATTGCCTTCAAGATAATGCTTGATTCTTTGTCCATTAACAATGAATTTCTTATCAGAATCAACGTCTTGAAGCTCCACATAGCCATATGGTGACACACTTGTAATCACATATGGTCCCCTCCACCAGGATTTTAGTTTCCCGGGGAATAGCCGGAGCCTAGAGTTAAACAGCAGAACCTTCTGTCCTAGTTCAAAGACTCTAGATGACAGCCTTCTATCATGCCACCTTTTTGCTTTCTCTTTGTAAAGCTTTGCATTTTCGAAAGCAGTGAGTCTGAATTCCTCTAGCTCATTTAGCTGGAGCAATCTTTTTTCTCTAGCTAATCTGGCATCAAAGTTTAGGAATCTGGTTGCCCAGTAGGCCTTGTGTTCCAGTTTCACGGGCAGATAATAGGCCTTACCATACACAAGCTGGTATGGAGAGGTCCCTATAGGAGTCTTGAATGCTGTTCTGTATGCCCACAGAGCATCATCCAAGCTTCTCGCCCAATCCTGTCTACGGGTACTTACAGTCCGTTCCAGGATTCTTTTTAGTTCTCTATTAGAGACTTCAGCTTGTCCGTTTATCTGTGGATGGTATGGAGTTGCCACCTTGTGACTAATTCCATATTGGACCATAGCGGAGTATATCTGTTTGTTGCAGAAGTGAGTGCCCCCATCACTAATTATTGCTCTAGGAACCCCAAACTGCTGAAGATATATTTCTGGAGAAACTTCAGCACTGTCCTAGTATCATTAGTGGGTGTGGCAATGGCCTCCACCCATTTGGATACATAGTCAACTGCTACCAGAATATAAGTGTTTGAGTATGATAGTGGGAAAGGTCCCATGAAGTCAATACCCCATACATCAAACAACTCAATCTCCAAGATCCCCTGTTGAGGCATAGCGTAACCATGAGACAGATTGCCAGCTCTCTGGTAGCTGTCACAGTTACGTACAAACTCTCGGGAATCTCTATAGAGGGTAGGCCAGTAGAAGCCACATTGGAGGACCTTGGTGGCTGTTCGCTCACCTCCGAAGTGGCCTCCATATTGTGATCCATGGCAATGCCATAAGATCTTCTGTGCTTCTTCTCTAGGCACACACCTACAGATTATTCCGTCTGCACATCCCTTAAAGAGATAGGGTTCATCCCACAAGTAGTACTTTGCATCAGTAATTAATTTTTTCTACTGGTTCTATCCAGGACAGATGGTCAGCCACTTGGTTTTCTATCCCTTTTTTGTCTCTTATTTCTATATCAATCTCTTGCAGAAGCAACACCCATCTTATGAGCCTGGGTTTTGAATCCTGCTTTGTAAGTAGATATTTAAGAGCAGCATGGTCAGTGTAAACAATCACTTTTGATCCTACCAGGTATGATCTAAACTTGTCAATGGCATAAACCACTGCAAGCAATTCTTTTTCTGTGGTTGTGTAATTTTTCTGGGCATAATTTAAAACACGGCTAGCATAATAAATGACATGCAGAAGTTTGTCATGCCTCTGCCCCAGTACTGCACCAATGGCATGGTCACTGGCATCACATATTAGTTCGAATGGTAATGTCCAGTCTGGTACAGAAATTACTGGTGCTGTGACCAGCTTAGCTTTCAGAGTTTCAAACGCCTGCAGACACTCTGTGTCAAACACAAATGGCGTGTCAGCAGCTAGCAGGTTGCTTAGAGGTTTTACAATTTTTGAAAAATCCTTTATAAACCTCTAATAGAATCCTACATGCCCCAGAAAGCTTCTGATTGCCTTAACATTGGCAGGTGGTGGTAATTTTTCAATTACCTCTACCTTAGCTTGATCCACCTCTATTCCCTTGTTCGAAATCTTGTGTCCAAGGACAATCCCTTCAGTCACCATAAAGTGACATTTTTCCCAGTTTAAAACCAGGTTAGTCTCTTGGCATCTTTTCAGAACCAGTGTCAGGTGATCAAGACAGGAGCTGAATGAGTCTCCATATACTGAGAAGTCATCCATGAAGACTTCCAGAAATTTTTCTACCATATCAGAGAAAATAGAGAGCATGCATCTCTGAAAGGTTGCAGGTGTATTACACAGCCCAAATGGCATCCTTCTGTAAGCAAATACTCCAGATGGACATGTGAATGCTGTTTTCTCTTGATCCTGGGGATCTACTGCGATTTGGTTGTAGCATGAATAGCCATCCAAAAAGCAATAATAATCATGACCTGCTAGTATTTCTAGCATCTGGTCTATGAATGGTAAAGGAAAATGATCCTTTCTGGTGGCTGTATTGAGCCTTCTATAGTCAATACACATGCGCCACCCTGTAACTGTTCTTGTAGGAACCAGTTCATTTTTTTCATTATGAACCACTGTCATGCCTCCCTTTTTGGGGACAACTTGGACAAGGCTCACCCAGGGGCTATCAGAAATAGGATAAATAATCCCAGCCTCCAGTAACTTGGTGACCTCTTTCTGCACCACTTCCTTCATGGCTAGATTTAGCTGCCTCTGTGGTTAAACCACTGGCTTAGCATCATCCTCCAATAGGATCTTGTGCATGCATCTAGCTGGGCTTATGCCCTTAAGGTCACTTATGGACCACCCAAGAGCTGTCTTGTGTGTCCTTAGCACTTGAATTAGTGCTTCCTCTTCCTGTGGATTTAAAGTAGAGCTCATGATCACCGGAAAAGTGTCACCTTCTCCCAGAAATGCATATTTCAGGGATGGTGGCAGTGGCTTGAGCTCGGGTTTAGGAGGTTTTTCCTCTTCCTGAGGAATTTTTAGAGGCTCTTTTATTTCCTCTGAATCCTCCAAATCAGGTTGAGCATCCTTAAAGATGTCTTCTAGCTCTGATTCGAGACTCTCATCCATGTTGATCTCTGATGAGCGGATAATTTATACGCTTTTTGGCATTGTTTTTAGTATATTTTTAGTAGGATCTAGTTACTTTTAGGGATGTTTTCATTAGTTTTTATGTTAAATTCACATTTCTGGACTTTACTATGAGTTTGTGTGTTTTTCTGTGATTTCAGGTATTTTCTGGCTAAAATTGAGGGACTTGAGCAGAAATCAGATTCAGAGGTTGAAGAAGGACTGCTGATGCTGTTGGATTCTGACCTCCCTGCACTCAAAGTGGATTTTCGGGAGCTACAGAACTCGAAATGGTGCGCTTCCAATTGCGTTGGAAAGTAGACATCCAGGGCTTTCGCGCAATATATAATAGTCCATACTTTGGCCAAGAATTGACGACGTAAACTGGCGTTCAACGCCAGTCTTCTGCCCAAATCTGGCGTCCAGCGCCAGAAAAGGATCCAAAACCAGAGTTGAACGCCCAAACTGGCACAGAAACTGGCGTTCAACTCCACAAATGGCCTCTGCACGTGCTACACTTAAGCTCAGCCTAAACACACACCAAGTGGGCCCCGGAAGTGGATTTATGCATCAATTACTTACTCATGTAAACCCTAGTAACTAGTTTATTATAAATAGGACCTTTTACTAGTCTTTTTGACAATCTTTGGATCTTTGGATTACCTTATGATCCTTTGATCACGTTTTAGGGGGTTGGCCATCTCGGCCATGCCTGGACCTTCACTTATGTATTTTCAAACGGTAGAGTTTCTACACTCCATAGATTAAGGTGTGGAGCTCTGCTGTTCCTCAAAGATTAATGCAAAGTACTACTATTTTCTATTCAATTCTTCTTATTTCTCTTCTAAGATATCCATTCGCACCCAAGAACGTGATGAAGGTGATGATTATGTGTGACGCTCATCACCATCTCCCCTATGAACGCGTGCCTGACAAACACTTCTGTTCTACATGAATTAAGCTAGAATGAATATCTCTTAGATCTCCTAACAGGAATCTTCGTGGCATAAGCTAGAATGATGGCGGCATTCAAGAGAATCCGGAAGGTCTAAACCTTGTCTGTGGTATTCTGAGTAGGATTCAATGATTGAATGACTGTGACGAGCTTCAAACTCGCGAGTGCTGGGCGTTAGTGACAGACGCAAAAAGAGGGTGAATCCTATTCCAGCATGATCGGGAACCGACAGATGAATAGCCGTGCCGTGACAGGGTGCGTGAGCATATGATTCACTGAGAGGAGGGGATGTAGCCACTGACAACGGTGATGCCCTTGCATACAGCCAGCCATGGAAAGGAGTAAGACTGATTGGATGAAGATAGCAGGAAAGCAGAGGTTCAGAGGAACGAAAAGCATCTCCATTCGCTTATCTGAAATCCCTGCCAATGAATCTACATAAGTATCTCTATCCCTTTTTATTGTTTATTTTAATCTAATAAAGTATCATGTTTAAATCCGCCTGACTGAGATTTACAAGGTGACCATAGCTTGCTTCAAGCCAACAATCTTTGTGGGATTCGACCCTTACTCACGTAAGGTTTATTACTTGGACGACCCAGTACACTTGCTGGTTAGTTGAACGGAGTTGTGTCCACACATAGAAAAGAGCCATAATAATGATTCCATACAATAACAAAGAGTACTACATTAATGTGATCACAATTTCGTGCACCAATCTCTTCTACTAAAGAGTCAATAAGATCAACTTTCATACAGTCTTTTGGTGTATTTGGATGCTGCATGGCTTTGACAGCATTTAACTTGAACTCATCCTCATTGACCCTCAGGGTCACTTCCCCCTTTTGGACATCAATGAGAGTTCATCCAATTGCTAGGAAAGGTCTTCCTAGAATGAGAGTAGCACTCTTGTGTTCCTCCATTTCCAGCACCACAAAGTCAGTGGGAAAGGTGAATGGCCCAACCCTGACAATCATGTCTTCAATCACGTCTGATGGGTATTTAATAGAGCCATCAGCAAGTTGAAGACAGATCCTAGTTGGTTTAACTTCTTCAGTTAAACCAAGCTTTCTGATGGTGGATGCAGGTATTAGGTTGATGCTTGCTCCAAGATCACATAAAGCTGTCTTGGTGCAATTACCCTCTAATACGCATGGTATCAGAAAGCTCCCGGGATCTTTAAGCTTTTCTGGGAAGCTTTTCAGAATGACTGCACTACATTCTTCAGTGAGGAGGACTCTTTCAGGTTCTCTCCAATCCTTCTTATGACTCAAGATCTCTTTCATGAACTTGGCATAAGAGGGTATTTGCTCAAGTGCCTCTGCAAACGGAATCTTTATTTCAAGAGTCCTGAGATAGTCTGCAAAGCGAGCAAATTGCTTATCCTGCTCCTCTTGGTGGAGTTTTTGAGGATAAGGCATATTGGCTTTGTATTCCTCAACCTTGGTTGCTGCAGGTTTATTTCCTACAGAAGTGGTTGAAGAAGCCTTTTTAGAGAGGTTACTATCAGCACTTGTGTGTGTCTAATTCCTCATTGGCGTTTGAACGCCAGGATTAGAAGCTGAATTGGCGTTTAACGCCCAATTCCTACCTGTTTCTGGCGTTTGAACGCCAGAACTGAGCTCCCTTTGGGCATTTGATGCCAACTCCTTGCCTGTTTCTGGCGTTTGAACGCCAGAACTGAGCATGGGTTGGGCGTTTAACGCCAGCTTTTCACCCTTTTCTGGCGTTTGAACGCCAGAATTATTCCTCTCTGGGCTCTTACTGTCCTCAGAGGGATTTTGGGTGGCAGTTTGTTCATCTTCTGTCAGTTGTTCTTTTCTTAGCTTCCTACTGCTTTGAAGTGGGGTATTCAATGTTTTCCCACTTCTTAATTGGACTGCTTGGCACTCTTCTGTTATCTGTTTTGATAATTACTGTTTTGTTTGCCTCAACTGTACTTTTATATTCATGTTGGCCATTCTTGTGTCTTGCAGCATCTCCTTGAATTTGGCCAGCTGTTTTATTAGAATATCCAATTGCTGATTGAATTCAGTAACTTGTTCTGTAGGACTGGGTTCAGCAGTTACTGTTTTAGCTTCTTCTTTAATGGAAAATTCACTTCTTAAGTACAGATGCTGATTTCTGGCAATTGTATCAATGAGCTCTTGAGCCTCTTCAATTGTCTTTCTCATGTGTATAGATCCACCAGGTGAGTGGTCTAGAGAAATCTGAGCTCTTTCTGTAAGCCCATAGTAAAAGATGTCTAACTGCACCCACTCTGAAAACATTTCAGAGGGACATTTCCTTAGCATCTCTCTGTACCTCTCCCAGGCATCATAAAGGAATTCATTATCTCCTTGTTTAAAGCCTTGGATGTCCAGCCTTAGCTGTGTCATCCTTTTTGGATGGAAATACTGATTCAGGAATTTTTCAGACAGCTGTTTCCATATCCTTATGCTGGCCTTGGGTTGGTTATTTAACCATCTCTTAGCTTGATCTTTTACAGCAAATGGAAATAGTAATAGTCTGTAGACATTCTGATCTACCTCTTTATCACGTACTGTGTCAGCAATTTGTAAAAATTGTGCCAGAAACTCTGTAGGTTCTTCCTGTAGAAGACCGGAATACTGGCAACTTTGCTGCACCATGATAATGAGCTAAGGATTCAACTCAAAACTACTGACTCTGATAAAGGGTATACAGATACTACTCCCATATGAAGCAGTAGTGGGGTTAGCATATAACCCCAGAGTCCTTCTGGACTGTTCATTTCCACTTAAGTCCATGATGGAGAAAGGGAGATGATGTGAATTGCAAGTAAAATATATTTTTAAATTTTTATTTTATTAGATTCAAAATAACCGAAAAAAATTGAAGTAAAATAGAGTAAAATAATTAGAAAATAAAATATGGATTTCGAAAATTAAAAGGAAAGGAAAATAAAAAGAAATTTGAATGTTGAATTGACTAACTAATTGAAAAGATTTGAAATTTTTTTTTGAATATGATTTTCGAGAAAGATTTGAATTTTGAATTTTTAAAACTAAGATAAGATAAAATAGAAAGTTTTTAAATAAAAATCTGAATTTTTGAAAGAAAATTTCGAAAATCAATTAAATTAAAGAGAAAAGATATTTTTGAATTTAATGAGGAAAGAGAAAAACACACAAAAGACACACAATTTAAAATTTTCAGATCTAATGCTCCTTGTTTCGAAAATTTTGGAAGGAAAACACCAACGAACACCAAACTTAAAAATTTTAAGATCAAAACACAAGGAAGACTTAAGAACACTTTGAAGACTCACAATAACAACAAGAACATGAAAATAGAACACCAAACTTAAAATTTTTAGAAAACCAAAATAAAATTTTTGAAAACTAAAGAAAGATTAACAAGAAAACACCAAACTTAAAGTTTGGCACAAGATTTAATCAAAGAAAAATTATAAAAAAAGAAGATAGCCAATTACCAAGAACATGAGCACAACGCTCTAGCCAATTGAGCTATAAATTTAATGTGTTTTTGAAATGGTTTTTGAAAATTTGTTAATTAGAAAAATTTTTGAAAATTTTTTTTGAGATTTTCGAAAATCACAAGAAAAGAAACAAGGAAAGACACAAAAACAAGAAAAACTAAAGATCAAACAAGGAAACTAACAAGAACAACTTGAGAAATTGCAAGAGCAACAAGAACATGCAATTGACACCAAACTTAAAAATTGACACTAAACTCACAAAAAAAACTAAATGTTACTAGAGAAAAATAATATTTTTGAAAGATTTTTGAAAAGAAAATAAAAGACTCTGACCCAAAAGACAAAATTTTCCTAATCTAAGCAACAAGATTCACCGTCAGTTATTCAAACTCAAACAATCCCCGGCAACGGCGCCAAAAACTTGGTGCACGAAATTACAATCACCCTCTGTAACTCCGCACAGCTAACCAGCAAGTGCACTGGATCGTCCAAGTAATACCTTACGTGAGTAAGGGTCGAATCCCACGGAGATTGTTAGTTTGAAGCAAGCTATGGTTATCTTGTAACTCTTAGTCAGGATATCACTAATTCTGAGTTTTAATTGGTAGTAATTAAAAAGCATGGATTAAATAGTACTTGTTATGCAGTAATGGAGAATATGTTGGAGTTTTGGAGATGCTTTCCCCCTGTCTTCTTCTTCACGCACGCAAGGTTCCTCCTATGGCAAGCTATGTTGGTGGATCACCGTTGTCAATGGCTACCATCCGTCCTCTTAATGAAAATGGTCCAGGTGCGCTGTCACCGCACGGCTAATCATCTATAGGTTCTTGATCATACTGGAATAGGATTTACTATCCTTTTGCGTCTGTCACTACGCACAGCACTCGCAAGTTTGAAGCTTGTCACAGTCATCCAATCCCTGAATCCTACTCGGAATACCACAGACAAGGTTTAGACTTTCCGGATTCTCACGAATGCTGCCAATGGGTTCTAGCTTATACCACGAGGACTCTAATTAAGGAATCCAAGAGATACTCATTCAATCTAATGTAGAACGGAAGTGATTATCAGGCACGCGTTCATAGGTTGAGAATGGTGATGAGTGTCACGGATCATCACATTCATCATATTGAAATGCGAATGAATATCTTAGATAGAAACAAGCGTGTTTGAATAGAAAACAGAAGTACTTGCATTAATTCATCGAGACACAGCAGAGCTCCTCACCCCCAACAATGGAGTTTAGAGACTCATGCCGTTGAAGAGTACAAAGTTCAGATCTAAAAATGTCATGAGGTACAAAATAAATCTCTAAAAGTTGTTTAAATATTAGACTAGTAACCTAGGTTTACAGAAAATGAGTAAACTATGACAGATAGTGCAGAAATCCACTTCTGGGGCCCACTTGGTGTATGTTGAGGCTGAGACTTGAGATTTACACGTGCCTAGGCTATTTCTGGAGTTAAACACCAGTTTGTAACCTGTTTTGGGCATTGAACTCCACTTTGTAACCTGTTGCTGGCGTTTTACGCCAAAATAGGGCTGAGAACCGGCATTGAACGCCAGTTTGCATCGTCTAAACTTGAGCAAAGTATGGACTATTATATATTTCAGGAAAGCCCTGGATGTCTACTTTCCAACGCAATTAGGAGCGTGCCAATTGGATTCTTGTAGCTCCAGAAAATCCACTTTGAGGGTAGGGAGGTCAGAATCCAACAGCATCAGCAGTCCTTTTTCAGCCTAAATCAGATTTTTGCTCAGCTTCCTCAATTTCAGCCAGAAAATACCTAAAAATATAGAAAAACACACGAACTCATAGTAAAGTCCAGAAATATGAATTTTTCCTAAAAAACTAATGAAAATATACTAAAAACGAATTAAATTATACTAAAAACTTCCTAAAAACAATGCCAAAAAGCGTATAAATTATCCGCTCATCAATGGACATCCATTGGAAGATCTTCATCAGTTCTTAGCTGAATTCTTGCAAATCTGTGACACTGTTAAGACCAATGGGGTTAATCTTGAGGTCTACAGACTTATGCTTTTCCCCTTTGCTGTAAGAGACAGAGCTAGGATATGGTTGGACTCACAACCTAAAAAAAGGCTGAACTCTTGGGAAAAGTTGGTCAATGCTTTCTTGGCTAAATTCTTTCCACCTCAAAAGTTGAGCAAGCTTAGAGTGGAAGTCCAAACCTTTAGACAGAAGGAAGGTGAATCCCTCTATGAAGCTTGGGAAAGATACAAGCAATTGATCAGAAGGTGTCCTTCTGACATGTTTTCAGAATAGAGCATCTTATGTATATTCTATGATGGTCTGTCTGAATTGTTCAAGATGTCATTGGATCACTCTATTGGTGGATCTCTTCATCTGAAGAAGATGCCTGCAGAAGCCCAAGAACTCATTGAAATGCTTGCAAATAACCAGTTCATGTACACTTCTGAAAGAAATCTTGTGAATAATGGGGTGACTCAGAAGAAAGGAATTCTTGAGGTTGATACTCTGAATGCCATATTGGCTCAGAATAAAATATTGACTCAGCAAGTCAATATGATTTCTCAAAGCTTGACTGGAATGCAAGCTGCATCCGGCAGTGCTAAAGAAGCTTCCTCTAAAGAAGAAGCTTATGACCCTGAGAATCCTACAATGGAAGAGGTGAATTACATAGAAGAATCCTATGGAAACACCTATAATCCTTCATGGAGGAATCATCCAAATTTCTCATGGAAGGATCAACAGAAGACTAATCAAGGCTTCAATAATAATGGTGGAAGAAATAGATTTGGCAATAGCAAGCCTTTTCCATCATCTTCTGAGCAACAGACAGAGAATTCTAAGTAGAGCCTCTCTGACTTAGCAACCATAATCTCTGATCTAAGTAAAACCACTCACAGTTTCATGACTGAAACAAGGTCCTCCATCAGAAATTTGGAGGCACAAGTAGGTCAGCTAAGTAAAATAGTTACTAAAATCCCTTCTAGTACTCTCCCAAGCAATACAGAAGAGAATCCAAAGAGAGAGTGCAAGGCCATTAATATACCCAACATGGCCGAATGCACAGAGTAGGAAGAGGCAGTGAATGCCAGTAAGGAAGACCTCAATGGACGTTCACTGGCCACTAAGGAGTTTTCTATTGAGGAACCAAAGGAATATGAGGCTCATACAGAGACCATAGAGATTCAACGGAACTTACTATTGCCATTCATGAGCTCTGATGAGTATTCTTCCTCTGAAGAGGATGAAGATATTACTGAAGAGCAAGTTGCTCAGTATTTAGGAGCAATCAAGAAGCTGAATGCCAAGTTATTTGGTAATGAGACTTGGGAGGATGAACTTCCATTGCTCATCAATGAACTAAATACCTTGGTTCAACAGAAATTACCTCAAAAGAAACCAGATCCTGGAAAGTTCTTAATACCTTGTATCATAGGCACCATGACCTTTAAGAAGGCTCTGTGTGACCTTAGGTCAAGTATAAACCTCATGCCACTCTCTGTAATGGAGAAACTAGGGATCTTTGAGGTACAAGCTGCAAGAATCTCGAGATGGCAGACAATTCAAGGAAACAGGCTTATGGACTTGTAGAGGATGTCTTAGTGAAGGTTGAAGCTTTTTACATCCCTGCTAATTTTATAATCCTAGACACTAGGAAGGATGAAGATGAATCCATCATCCTTGGAAGACCCTTCATAGCCACAGCAAGGGTTGTGATTGACGTGGACAGATGAGAATTAGTCCTTCAATTGAATGAGGACTGCCTTGTGTTTAAGGCTCAAGGATCTTCTTCTGTAACCATGGAGAGGAAGCATGAAAAGCTTCTCTCAGTACAGAGTCAAACAGAGCCCCCACACTCAACTTCTAAGTTTGGTGTTGGAAGGCCACCACTAAGCTCTGAGTCTATGTGAAGTTCCCTAAGAGCTTCACTGTCAAGCTATTGATATTAAAGAAGCGCTTGTTGGGAGGCAACCCAATGTTATTTAATCATATTTATTTATTTTCTATTGTTATTTTATTATTTTCTTTAGGTTGATGATAATGTGAAGTCACAAAAATAAATGAAAAATCAAAAACAGAATGAAAAACAGCATCAAAAATAGCACACCCTGGAAGACAGGCTTACTGGCATTTAAACGCCAGTAAGGATAGCAGAATGGGCGTTTAACGCCAGCCTGGCAACATTCTGGGCGTTAAACGCAAGAATGGGCAGCACTCTAGCCGTTTAACGCCAGAAAGGGCTGTTTGGCATCTGGCTGGTGTTAAACACCAGAAATGGGCATCTGGCTGGCGTTTAACGCCAGAAATTGGCAGCAGGCTGGCGTTTAACACCAGGAAAGGTAGCAGAGCTAGCGTTAAATGCCAGAATTGGCACACAGTGGGCGTTTAAATGCCAGATTGGTACAGGGAGCAGAATTCCTTGACACCTCAGGATCTGTGAACCCCACAGGATCCCCACCTACCCCACATCTTCTTCTCTCCTCTTCACACATTTTCATAACACTCTTCCCCAAATACCCTTCACCTATCAAATCCTACCCTCTTCCCCATTTCTTCTTCTTCTACTCCATCTCCTCATCTCCCTCTATCTCCTCCATTTCTTCTTCTTATACTCATTTCTTTCTTCTTTTGCTCGAGGACGAGCAACCATTCTAAGTTTGGTGTGGGAAAAGCTAAGCTTTTTTTGTTTTTCCATAACCATCAATGGCACCTAAGGCCGGAGAAACCTCTAGAAAGAGGAAAGGGAAGGCAATTGCTTCCACATCCGAGTCATGAGAGATGGAGAGATTCATCTCAAAGGTCCATCAAGACCACTTTGATGACAATTCATCTTAGCCTAGTTTTACTAGTCTTTTTCTTTGTTTTTATTAGGTTTTATGCACTTTCTTGCATTGTAAGTAAGTAATTTGGAGTGGAATTGCATGTTTTGTTGAATCAACCAACCACCCTTTAATTGATACAAAATCATGAAGTTTAAGCAAAAATTAATTGAATTATGAATGAATTGTAAACTTTGTGAATTTGGTGATACTTTGATTGGTTGAATTGATTACTTGTAGGTGAAGAAAAGAAAAAAAATAAGAAAAGTGTGGCCTAAGGAGCTTGCCCAAAGGAAGAAAGAAGCGTGCCCAAGAGAAGAAAAGCGTGGCATCATCAAAGAAAGAAGGAAGCCAAGTTGGGTGATTGAACCGAGCATCACAGAGGAAAAAAGGAGAAAGTAAGGCACAAAGCTCAGTTAACTTAGTGAACTGAGCATCAAAGAAAGCAAGGCAAGGACATAAAGCTCAGTTCACTAAGTAAGCTTTATCGGGGTTATCCAAAATTAATTCAAGACACAATTCCAAGGAATGAAGCCTCAAGGTCTGGAACTCATGACCTAAGGGAAGCAAGGAACGCTCCTTGCAAGGAAAACAAGAAGAATTGGCCAAAAAGCCTTCCCCAAGGTTCGAACAAGGAACCTTACGCTACCAAGCTTGCAAGGAAATTAAGCCAAAGTTAGTTGGCTAGGATTCGAACCTGGGAGCTCCATGGAGAACAAGGGAGGAGCGCTACTCTTGGTGCAAAGAAAATGAGCCAAAATGGCTCTCCCAAGGTTCGAACTAGAAAGCTTCATGAAAGGCAAGGAAGGAGCAATCCACTCATCCAAGGAAATTAGCATCCATTTGCTTCCACCAAGAATCGAACTTGGGAGCATGAAGCCAAGGCAAAGCGCTACAATTGGGAGCTCAGTTGGTTTTCCCAACTGAACGCTAATCTTTCCCCATCCCCCACACTTTGGCACAACAAGAAGCACACTAAGGAGCTTGTCATGCGCGCAAGTGACACGGCCAGGAAGCTGAGACACGCACAATGGGACGCACCAAGGTAAGACATAGAGCTCAGTTCAATTTTCCAACTAAGCTCTATTGAAGAGCAACTTGAACAAGGCTGGGCGCGCACCAAATTGGGCAACATAAAGCAACATTGGGCGCTCAGTTTGATATTTGAACTGAGCCATCCCCTGGGAGGTGCACCATGGGCCAAAATCCATAAAAAATCCAAATTAATTCATTTCTTCCCCAAATTTTAGAGCCCATCCAAATTCTTAGATCTCAATTAGGAAGTGTATAAATAAGTGTTAGTTTGATTTAGAAAGAACCTTTTGCTTCTTTGAGAATTTTCATTTTTGTAATTTTGAGAGTTTTACTTTAAATTTGGATTTCTGAGAACCTGGAAGGGAAATTGATCTCTCTTCTTCCTTGTTCTTTCTTGAGCACTCTTTACTTCCTGTTTTGGATCTTGGGTGAAGAATTGAAGAAATTCTGTTTCAATCTCACCTTGAGATCTCTTGTTTTATCTTTCTGCATAATTCTAAGAAACTTTGATTTACATTTCAAATTCTATTTACTGCTTTCTCTCTTCTACTACTTCTGCAACTTACTTTTCCATTTCTTTTGCAATTGTTCTTGTTGGATCAAGGAAGGATTTGAGATCTAGACTTGTTTTCTAGTCTCTTCCACTCCTGAGATCTTCAATCTCCCTCTTAATTTCTGCAATTGAGCTACATTTACTTTCTGTTTTTAATTCTTCAATCATTTTTACTTTTCTGTTTAAGATCCACTTTACTTCAATTCACCTTTTTCTCTTCTATTTATTGCAATTCACTTCTGCTTGTTTAATTTCTGAAATCCCAGCTCCCTGAACCCGTTTACAATTCAAGCAATTTACATTTCTTGCACTTTAAGATTCAGTTATTTACATTTCTTGCAATTTAAGTTTCTACAATTTAATTTACTTGTTCTTTAAAATTCAGCACTTCTACTTTCTGTTCTCTTTAATTTACTACAATTTTTTCCTCTCCCTTTATATTTCATGCAATTTAGTTTTTGTCAATTACAAACCCTTCAAACCAACAATTGATTCGCTTGACTAAATCAACCACTAAACTAAAATTGCTCAATCCTTCAATCCCTGTGGGATCGACCTCACTCATGTGAGTTATTATTACTTGATGCGACCCGGTACACTTGCCGGTGAGTTTTGGATGTTGGAATTCATTTTCCAAAATATCCATCAAGTTTTTGGCGCCGTTGCCGGGGATTGATTAGATTGACAATAATTAAATGAAGTGGAGGTCTAGATCAAGCACTTTTTCTCTTCTGTTCTTTAATTTTTAACTAACACACTAACTGTTTGAATTTTTGCTTAAGCTAACTAAAACTCACTCCAGAAATGGATTGAAGTGTTATTGCTTTTCTGGTTTTTTGTGATTTTTATGTTTGGTTTGTATGTCAGGGACAAGAGGAGCCATACCCACCTTTTATGAACAAGACGAAAGAACCCTCAAGAGATTAAGAAGGGCTGAAAGAGGGAAAGGCATTGTTGGAGAAGAGAACTCAGAAGAAGAGTTCCAAGATATGGAGGAACACTCAACAAACCCAACAAATCCATAAGGAGGAGCTGCCAATAACAACAACAATCTTCCACAGAGAAGAGTTTTAGCTTCCTACACATTTGCAAATCCTAGACATTGTGGGAGTAACATTCTTACCCCAAATGTTAATGCAAATAACTTTAAACTGAAGCCACAACTAATCACCTTGGTTCAAAATAATTGTTCTTATGGAGGAGGACCACTTGAAGATCCGAACCAACATCTGTCTACCTTCTTGAGAATTTGTGACACTGTCAAAATCAATGGTGTGCATCCTGACAGCTATAAGCTACTGCTATTTCCATTTTCTCTCAAAGACAAAGCCACTCAATGTTTGGAATCTTTCCCAAGAGATAGCATCAACAATTAGGATGATCTAGTGAGCAAGTTCCTTGCCAAATTTTATCCACCTCAAAGGATCATTAGGTTGAAGACTGAAGTGCAAACATTCACAAAAATGGACACTGAACCTATCTATGAGGCATGGGAGAGATACAAGGCTCTAATCAGGAAGTGCGCTCCTGAAATGTTCAATGAATGGGACAGATTGCAGAATTTTTATGAAGGGTTGACATTGAAATCTCAATAGGCTCTTGATCATTCAGCAGGAGGTTCTCTACAAATGATGAAAACTGCAGAGAAAGCTCAAAATCTCATTGATATGGTGGCTAACAATCAGTATTTCTTTTCTCACCAAAGGCAACGCCAACCATCACAAAGAAAAGGAGTGATGGAGTTGGAAGGAGTAGACTCATTCTTAGCTCAAAACAAAATGATGCAGCAGCAAATTCAACAACAATTTGAGCAAATGGCCAAAAGGATTGATAGCCTCCAAGTTGCAGTAGTCAACACAAGCCAATCATCATCCACATGGGGGACAAATGAAGAAACTCAAGAGGATCAACAGCAAGAACAAGTCCAGTACATGCACAATCAAAATTCTGGGACAAATGAGGTTTATGGTGACACTTACAACCCCTCATGGAAGAACTACCCCAACCTCAGATGGGGAGACAATCACAATCAAACTCAACAACCATGGCAAAGAAACTCAAACCAAAACAGTTGGAAAAACACAAATCACAACAACCAGCAAAACAATAACCAAAACACATATAGAAAACCACAAAACACTTATCCCAACTCTAACCATCATCCATCCAATAACCAAGCCTCCAATCAAAACACTTATCCTCAACCCTCAACACCCTACAACCAACCAATCTCACAAGACTCTCAAAGGATCACCAACTTGGAGATCTTAATGGAGAAAATGATGAAGCACCAAGAGATGACAACAAAGAACCAAGAGGCTTCCATGAAGAATATGGAGAGGCAGATTGGACAGCTTTCCAAGCAAATTGCTATGGAGAGACCTTTGAGCTCACTCCCAAGCGACACCATTCCTAATCCAAAGGAGGAATGCAAAGCTATACAACTAAGGAGTGGAAAGATCTTGGTGAAGAATGAGGAAGCGACCAAGAAGCCAAAGGAAAATGATAAGAAACAAGGTGAGAAAGAGGAAGCCAATGATGAAAATGTAACAGCAAGCAACCAAACTTCAAAGCAGGATCAAGAAAAGGAGGAACAGCCAAAAATTTCAAGAAAAGGGAAGGAAGCAATTGAAGAGCCAACTAAGGACTATAGGCAGGGAGTGAACTTCACACCTCCATTACCATATCCCCAAAGGTTAAACAAGGAGACTAAGGACCAACACTTTCCTAAATTTCTCAAAATCTTCAAGAAATTGGAGATCAACATACCCCTGGCTGAGGCACTTGAGCAAATGCCCCTATATGCCAAATTCTTGAAGGAGCTTATAAACAAAAAGAGAAGTTGGCAAGAAAAGGAGACCATTATGCTCACTGAAGAATGTAGCGCTGTGATCCAAAGGGGTATCCCACCAAAGCTCAAAGATCCAGGGAGTTTTGTGGTTTCATGCACCATAGGCAAGATGACATTGGAAAACGTTCTATGCGATTTAGGTGCCAACATCAACTTGATGCCCCTCTCATTGATGAGAAAGCTTGCTATAGAAGAAATCAAACCAACTAGGATGTCACTAGTGATGGCTGATAGATCAATCAAGACATCCAATGGAATTGTGGAAAATATACTAGTGAAGGTTGGAGAGTTTATCTTCCCTGCAGACTTTGTGATCTTGGACACAGAAGGAGAGGAAAATAACTCAATCATCTTGGGAAGAACATTTCTAGCTACAGCAAGAACCATTATTGATGTAGAGAAAGGAGAAATGACCTTCAGGGTGCATAATGAGCAAATGGTCATCAACGTTTTCAAATCAATGCAACATCCCTCTAACCAAGAAAATTTCATGAAGGTGGATGTGATAGAAAGCTTGGTAAAAGAAATATTTGAGGACAACTATCAAAAGCATCAGGAGGAGCAAGAAGAGGAAGTGGTAGAAATATCCATTGAAGACAATGAAGAGGATAAGCCAAAACAAGAGTTGAAGCCTACCCCTCCTCACCTCAAATATGTATTTCTTGGGGAAGCAGAAGCCTTGCCAGTAATCATAAACTCATCCTTAAACAGGGAGGAGGAAACAAAGTTGATTGAAGTATTAAAGGCTCATAAAACAGCCTTGGGCTGGACAATTGAGGATATCAAAGGCATTAGCCCTGCCATCTGTATGCATAAAATTTTATTGGAAGAAGAGTCAAAACCTGTGGTTCAACCTCAGAGAAGACTCAACCCAACCATGAAAGAGGTGGTTCAAAAAGAAGTGATGAAGTTATGGAATGCTGGGATAATCTTTCCAATCTCGGACAGCTCATGGGTGAGTCCGGTTCAAGTTGTACCAAAAAAGGGAGGAATAACAGTCATCACCAATGAGAAGAATGAGTTGATTCCTACCAGGATAGTGACTGGGTGGAAAATGTGCATAGATTATAGGAGACTGAATGATGCCACAAGAAAAGATCACTTTTCTCTGCCCTTCATTAATCAAATGTTGGAAAGATTGGCAGGCCATGCTTACTACTGCTTCCTGGATGGATACTCTGGGTACAATCAAATAGTGGTGGATCCCAAGGATCAAGAGAAGACTTCCTTCACATGCCCATTTGGAGTTTTCGCTACAGGAGGATGCCCTTTGGGCTATGCAATGCCCCGGCCACCTTTCAAAGGTGTATGCTTTCCATTTTTTCTGATATGGTGGAAAAATTTTTAGAAGTCTTCATGGATGATTTTTTTGTCTTTGGCAATTCATTTAACACTTGCTTGCATCATTTAACTCTTGTTTTGAAAAGATGCCAAGAAACTAACCTGGTATTGAATTGGGAGAAATGCCATTTCATGGTTCCGGAAGGAATAGTTCTTGGGCATAAAGTGTCATGTAAAGGTATAAAAGTTGATAAAGCTAAAATAGAAATTATTGAAAAACTCCCTATACCTGTTAATGTGAAAGCAGTAAGGAGTTTCCTTGGGCATGCTGACTTTTTTAGGAGGTTCATCAAAGATTTTTCAAAAATAGCAAAACCATTGAGCAATTTACTAATGATTGATACCCTCTTTATCTTTGATGTCAACTGTAAACATGCCTTTGAAACTCTAAAGAGAAAACTCATTACAACACCAATTATCACACCCCCTGATTGGAACTTACCTTTTGAACTTATGTGTGATGCAAGTAACCTTGCTATTGGTGCTGTACTGGGGCAAAAGAAAGACAAGCTGCACCATGTCATATATTATGCCAGTAAGGTGTTAAATGAAACACAGAAAAATTATACCACCACTGAGAAAGAACTTTTAGCAATTGTATATGCATTTGATAAGTTTAGGCAATACTTGATTGGTTCAAAGGTTATAGTGTATACTGACCATGCTGCTCCTCAAGTATTTAATGTCTAAATAGGACTCAAAGCCAAGGCTTATTAAATGGGTGCTGCTGCTACAAGAATTTGATATTGAAGTGAGAGATCAAAAGGGAAGTGAAAATCAAGTAGCAGATCATCTATCAAGAGTGCCACAAGAAGCCAAGCAAGATAGACCACAGTAAGTAAATGAGAATTTCCCTGATGAGCACCTTCTCCAAGTTCAACAAACACCTTGGTTTGCTGACATAGCAAATTTCAAAGTAGGAAGGAAAATACCTCAAGAATTTATCAAGCAACAAGTGAAGAAGCTACTCAATGAAGCAAGGAAGTTCTTGTGGGACGAACCTTTTTTATTCAAGAGATGCTCTGATGGAATGATTAGGAGGTGTGTCCCTAAAAATGAAATGAAGGACATATTGTGGCATTGTCATGGTTCAGCATACGGTGGACACTTTGGACCAGAGAGAACGACTGCAAAGGTACTGCAGAGTGGCTTCTATTGGCCAATTATCTTTAAGGATGCTAGAGAGTTTGTTCACCAATGCAATGAATGCCAAAGAGCTGGAGGATTGACAAGAAGGAATGAGATGCCTCAAAATTTCATCCTGGAAGTGGAGCTATTTGACTTATGGGGCATTGATTTCATGGGACCCTTTCCTCCTTCCTACTCTTTCAGATACATCTTGGTGGCAGTGGAGTATGTCTCAAAGTGGGTGGAAGCCATAGCCACAACCACCTGTGATGCACAGATTATCCTTCAATTCATTAAGAAGCACATTTTCACTAGATATGGAGTGCCCAAGGGTCTTATTAGCGATGGTGGTGGTCATTTCTGCAACAAACAGATGGAGAAACTCCTCCACAAATATGGAGTAATACATAAAGTAGCCACACCATACCACCCCCAAACTAATGGCCAGGCTGAATTAGCAAATAGGGAGTTGAAGAAGATCTTAGAGAAAACAGTGGGAAGCACAAGAAAATATTGCGCTAGGAAGCTAGAAGATGCACTCTGGGCATACAGACATCTTTCAAAACTCCCATTGGAAAGTCCCCCTTTCAGCTATTGTATGAAAATCATGCCATCTCCCTGTAGAGCTTGAACACAGAGCTTTTGGGCTACTAAACTCCCAACCTGATTCTCAGGCAGCAGGGAGAAGAGTTACTACAATTAAATGAGTTCGATGAATTTAGGCTAGAAGCCTATGAAAATGCTAAATATACAAGAAAAGGCCAAAAGGTGGCATGACAGGAAGTTTTAAAGAAAGAGTTCAAACCATGACAGCAAGTACTCCTGTACAATTCACGGCTCAAGATTTTTCCTAGCAAGCTCAAGTCCAAATGGACTGGCCCATATCTAGTGACAAAGGTTTTTCCTTATGGAAGTCTTGATTTGCTAGATGAAGCTACACAGAGTCATTTCACAGCAAACGGGCACAGAGTAAAGCCTTACTTAGGAGGGCAATGGGACAAGGAAAAAGAGGTTCAGAACCTGAGCTAAGCAAGAATGAAGGATGTCAAGCTAATGACAATAAAAAGCGCTTGTTGGGAGGCAACCCAACCTGAGGTAGTTTTCTTCTCATAACTATTTTAATAAAAAGGTTAATTAGCTTATCTATATTGTAAGAAGCTAAGTTTGGTGTTGCACACCAAAACAATATAAGGGAGAATGAAGGATTCTAAGTTTGGTGTTCCAACAAATCTCATCATAAAATGCATTCTCACTTTCTGCAAAATGCTAGCTTCAAACATTAGATAACTAGTTAATATTTCTATTTCATAGTTTTAGTTTTATTACCTTTAGCTAGGAAAAAGGATTTCACAGATAGTTTAATCGTTGCATGAGAAATATTGGCAAGGAACTAAGTTGGTGTTCACACACCAAAGTAAGTTCAAAAGCCCATAAACAAGCTTGGCAGATTAACCGAATACCTAAAGGGCTTGAAAAGCAAGCAACGTTTGAGGATATGCAGGAAAACAGCCAACAAATTAAAGAACATTTGCATTATGATTCAGAAAGAGCATAATAGAAGGAAGAATGAAAAGCTGCAACCCAACAGGTTGTATCTATACTGATCCTTGTTGTTATGAAATGCTTTAATTTAGGATTCCTTCATGTCTGACTAGAATGTTCATTAGTTGCAATGAATACTGTAAGAAAGCTATATCATAATTTGCTAAAAGCTATCGCATATCTTTCATCTTTTTTGCTTATTTTGTTGTCCCC
Organism: Arachis hypogaea; assembly: GCF_003086295.3. Classification (NCBI taxonomy): domain Eukaryota; kingdom Viridiplantae; phylum Streptophyta; class Magnoliopsida; order Fabales; family Fabaceae; genus Arachis; species Arachis hypogaea. The sequence continues at coordinate 80,193,821 of NC_092047.1, forward strand.
TTGTGTTGAATAAAGGAGATGTTTGATTAGAAAGTAATTGTTTAATGTTGACAATAGAATGAAAGCTATGGTGATATGTGTTTGATTCAACTGTTAGCTCACAAATAAATGCTGCATAATGACATGTTCTTTGAAGCCTAAACTAGTTTGCTTATGAAGCCTTGAACTAATCAAAATCCCTTGAAAATGAATCAAAACAGAAAGAAAAAGAAAGAACAAAGCCAAGAATTGCAAAGAAACAAACAACAGGCTAGACACCAATAGCTTGGACCCTAGGACACATGCCTGTGGTGTTTTTACGAGGATATGTTGGATAAGTAATTCTAAGGAGTATTTAAAAAAGGCCACTTAATCAACTGATTGGATTGCCAACTGAAAGTCCACAATAAAGAGCAACTAGCTACAAAACACTTAGTTATCCAAAGAGATCTGGGCATCAATGATCCTAGGAAGAAAAAGGTGAGCCATGTTCTTGGTGAAGAAAGTTGAGTATAATTAAGCCAAAGGCTGCTGCCAACATTTGCCACCAGCCTTCAATAAGTAATAAGCTCTCTAATGCAAAAAAGAAGGGAAAAGCTAACAAGGGAAGTAAGCAAAAAGTAAGGCATTGTAGCAGCAACCTTATGAATCTTTGAAGAAACATGTTTGTTTAACAATAAGTAATAAATAGCTATATTGATTACATGAAATCCCAGAACCAAGTTCAACTATCTTCTTAATAAGACATGTATACTTCTCTATTTCATTCTATCTTCTCTTATGTATAATGCTTGCTTGGGACAGCAAAGTTTTAAGTTGGGTTGTGATGACAATCATCTTAACCTAGTTTTACTAGTCTTTTTCTTTATTTTTATTAGGTTTATGAACTTTCTTGCATTGTAAGTAAGTATTTTGGAGTGGAATTGCATGTTTTGTTGAATCAACTAATCACCCTTTAATTGATACAAAATCATGAATTGTAAACTTTGTAAACTTTGTGAATTTGGTGATACTTTGATGGTTGATGAAAAGAAAAAAATAGAAAAGCGTGGCCTAAGGAGCGTCCCAAAGGAAGCAAGAAGTGTTCCCAAGAGAAGAAAAGCGTGGCATCATCAAAGAAAGAAAGAAGCCAAGTTGGTGAGTGAACGGCATCACAGATGAAAAAAAGGAGAAAGCAAGGCACAAAGCTCAGTTAACTTAGTGAACTGGCATCAAAGAAAGCAAGGCAAGGACATAAAGCTCAGTTTACTAAGTGAGCTTTATCGGGGTTCTCCAAAATTAATTCAAGACACAATTCCAAGGAATGAAGCCTCAAGGTCTCGAACTCATGACCCAAGGAAAGCAAGGAACGCTCCTTGCAAGGAAAACAAGAAGAATTGGCCAAAAAGCCTTCCCCAAGGTTCGAACAAGAAACCTCACGCTACCAGCTTGCAAGGAAATTAAGCCAAAGTGAGTGGCTAGGATTCGAACCTGGGAGCTCCATGGAGAACAAGGAGGACGCTACTCTTGGTGCAAAGAAAATGAGCCAAGATGGCTCTCCCATGGTCGAACTAGGAAGCTTCATGAAAGGCAAGGAAGGAGCAATCCACTCTTCCAAGAAATTAGCATCCATTTGCTTCCACCAAAAATCGAACTTGGGACATGAAGCCAAGGCAAAGCGCTACAATGGGGAGCTCAGTTGGTTTTACCAACTGAGCGCTACTCTTCCCCATCCCCACACTTTGGCACAACAAGAAGCACACTAAGGAGTTGTCATGGCGCGCAAGTGACACGCTCCAGGAACTTGAGACACGCACAATGGGACGCACCAAGGCAAGACATAGATCTCAGTTCAATTTTCCAACTGCGCTCTATTGAAGAGCAACTTGAACAAGGCTGGGGCGCACCAAATTGGGCAACATAAAGTAACATTGGGCGCTCAGGTTGATATTTAACTAGCCATCCCCTGGAGGCCCATCCAATCCATCAAAAATATAAATTAATGTCATTTCTTCACCAATTTTAGAGCCCACCCAAACTTTTATATAAATTAGGAAGTGTATAAATAAGTGTTAGTTTGATTTAGAAAGAACCTTTTGCTTCTTTGAGAATTTTCATTTTTGTAATTTTGAGAGTTTACTTTAAATGGATTTCTGAGAACTTAGAAGGGAATTGATCTCTCTTCTTCCTTGTTCTTGCTTGAGCACTCTTTACTTCTTGTTTTGGATCTTGGGGAAGAATTAAAGAAATTCTGTTTTCAATCTCACCTTGAGATCTCTTATTTTATCTTTTTGCATAATTCTAAGAAACTTTGATTTACATTTCAAATTCTGTTTACTGCTTTCTCTCTTCTACTACTTCTGCAACTTACTTTTCATTTCTTTTTCAATTGTCTTGTTGCGATCAAGAAGGATTTGAGATCTTAGACTTGTTTTTAGTCTCTTCCACTCCTGAGATCTTCAATCTCCCTCTAAATTTCTGCAATTGAGCTACATTTACTTTTTTTTTAATTCTTCAATCATTTTTACTTTTCTGTTTAAGATCCACTTTACTTCAATCACCTTTACTCTTCTGTTTATTGCAATCACTTCTACTTGTTTAATTTCTGAATCCCAGCTCCCTGAACCCATTTACAATTCAAGCCATTTACATTTCTTGCACTTTAGGATTAGTTTTTTACATTCTTACAATTTAAGTTCTGCAATTTAACTTTACTTGTTCTTTAGATTAAGCACTTCTACTTTCTGTTCTCTTTAATTTACTGCAATTCTTCCCTCTCCATTTACATTTCATGCAATTTAGTTTCTGTCAATTACAAACCCTTCAACCAACAATTGATTCGCTGACTAAATCAATCACTAAACTAAAATTGCTCAATCCTTCAATCCCTGTGGATCGACCTCACTCATGTGATTATATATTACTTGATCCGACCCGGTACACTTGCCCGGTGAGTTTTGGATGTTGGAATTCATTTTCCAAAATATCTATCACACTTCTATGAAATTGTGGCCAAGAAGAAGGTGATTCCCAAGGTCCCCTTCAAGCTCAAAAAGAGTGAGTATCCGGAGATCCGACATGAGATTATTATGGTTCAAGTTCTACGCCATTGCATGGATCACTAAGAACCATGATCAAAGTATGAACCCGAACCCAAAGAATTGGCTCATAATGGTTCGGGGAATTACTTGGATTTTAGTCGGAAAATGTGAGGTTGGCATTCAACTTGCCAATGATGCAAGGAGATCCTCACCCTTTCACTAGAAGGGTCAACTTTGATCAAAGGTTGGACCAAGTCCTTAGGACATTTGTGTGGAAAGAGCTCAACGGAAGAGAGATTCAAGAGGCAAGCCGGTTCAACTAAGAAGACTTGACCTCAAGCCCGTGGCTATGGGATGGTTGGAGTTCATCCAACGCTCTATCATTCATACTAGCAACCGGTCTGAAGTTACAATAGACTGGGCTATAATGATCCATAGCATCATGATTGGAGAGGAAGTAGAAGTTTCATGAGATCATATCCCTAGAACTCTACAAGGTGGCGACAAGCCCTCTACCTTGGCAAGGTTAGCCTTCCCTCATCTCATCTGTACCTATGCAATTCAGCTGGAATTATCATAGAGGGAGACATCCTCATTGAAGGAGATAAGCCATCGCTAAGAAGAGGATGGAGCAAACAAGAGAGCCCACTCATGGACCTCAACAAG